>NW_021641043.1:0-143118 GCF_900964775.1 Scleropages formosus | reverse complement strand
TGTTGGAAAGCATGGAATAGAGAACTCACGTGGTCATGCACACGCTCTCGGTCAGTCCCTGAATGATGGTGTTATCATAGTCTGTTGAAGACAATGAGGACACACTGGGAGATGTTGGGCCTCTTTTTGGTGCTCCAGATGATCCTGAAGTGCTGGGAGAATTTTGCAATGAAGAAGATGGACTCACACCCCACATCACTCAGCATGTACGCTAACTTGATTGTACTTCCGTCCTCTATGTTTTGTCCGTCTGTCCGAACCACTCACCCTATGGGGAACCGGAGCCAAACCCAGCAACTCAGGGCCTAAGCCTGGAGGGGACACACCCAGGACAAGATGCCAGTGTGTCGCAAGGCACCCCAGGGGGACTCGAACCCCAGACCCACCAGAGAGCAGGACCCGGTCCAACCCACTGCGCCACCACACCAAGAGGCAAACAAATTAACCCAGTTTATTAAACCTTCATCTCCTAACAACATCACATCACAGAAAGTGCAAAGACACGTGGAGGCCTGGATGAAAAACAACATGTATATACTCCAGGCCCCATCATGAAGGCATAATACACACACACAGAAACCCACGTCTGACTTAGCCAGTAAGGCAGAATGGGAGGTGGCGGTGAAGTGGGCAAAAAGTAGATACAGATTACACAAATTAAAAGAAGAAACATTGATCAGAACGAGACCTACGTAACCCCGAACCCTAACTCCTGCCCTAACCATCACCTTGACCCCAGCCCTCATCCTAACCCTATCCTCAGACCACACATCATACACGCTCAAAAAATTTTTTTTCCTAAAAAACATCTCCCATCCACAGCCTACCCCAATCCAAGCATACAACCTGTCCTGGACACCTAAACCCCAGCCACATCACAAGACATTCACCACAGAAATTTCAAACCCACCTGCAATTCTACACAAAACACCCACAAGGGAGAGCCATCACTCCACAATGAACATCTCTCTCTCACTCTCTCACACACACACACACACACACACACACACACACACACACACACACACACACACACACACAGCTTCCTCGAGAGTAAAGAAGGTGGCCCACAGCTCCCTATCCCACTTTAGGTGGGACACGGCCCTTTTTCACACCTCTCTGCCTCACACACACACACACACACCTTGGGATATAAACGACTGCACTGCCCCCCCTAGCCAGCAGATTCTCCTCTGAAGGAGCACCAGCTAGGTGCGAAACGTCAGGAGTCCTGCTTAAGCTTTACGAAAGCTACACTGAACATTAATATCTGTTATCTGTTCTGAATAACAACCCAACCAAGTGCTCAGTGTAAAACCAAGGATCCGCCATCACCAAATGGAAACAACTCGATATTGATGAAAGAACACTACATCAGCGGAGTTGTGCCTGGGACTTTGAACGGAGCACTTGCGCACAAAGCGGCACCAACAACGGACCTGGAAAACTCGGGAACGCTTTTTAAGCAAAGGTGCATGCTCCTCACCGCACGCAAGGGGACACCGACGGGGATCGGAGACAAGCAGACGGACGACGCATCGACGAGCGACGACCTGGAGACCGACCGGCACGGGACCACGCATTGAAGGAGGCAGCGAAGGCACGCCTGGACACACGGGGATTACAGTCTCTTCTGGTGGACAAACCGACACGGACCTGCCGAGGGAGAGCCCCGGGTTCTCGCGGGTTATAAAAAAACCTCCGGGAGCTGCAACAGAGACTGGGGGGGGGGGGGGTAAGACTGGGGTCCTTCTGTACCTGCCTGGCGACTTTCTGTATTGTCTCTCACTGTTGATGTGATTGTGTACATTGCTGTCTGTACCACTCGGAATACTTGGGCCCAACATTGTTTTACTTACTGACTGATATTTTCTTATTCAGAATCAGAATCAGAACAAGCTTTACTGCCAAGTATGTACACACATACAAGGAATTTGTCCTGGTGACAGAAACTTCCACAGCACAGACAGAATGACAGTGACAAGACACAGATGAGAAGATAGAATATGTGAATAAAGGATTAAAAAATATAAAGTACACAATATACAAAAATAGTCACTAGACATTATATGTATGTTCTATACAAATGCAAGGGAATGTGAGTAAGACATATGATGTGATAAATAGATATAAATATAAACAGCGTTATGTATTGCACTGGTTTACTCTCTAGGGGGGATTTAGCTGTTCATGAGGTAGATGGCCTGAGGAAGAAACTTTTTTGTGCCTGGCTGTCCTGGTGCTCAGGTGCTCTGTAGCGCCGGCCAGATGGCAAAGGTTCGAAGAGGAAGTGGCCTGGATGCGAGGGGTCTACAATGATTTGCTAGCCCTTTTACTGACTCTGGACGAGTACAGCTTTTGGAGAGCTGGGGGGGATGTGCCGATGATTCTTCCAGCAGTCCGAACTATCCGCTGTAACCTTCTGATGTCTGATTTCGTAGCTGAGCCGAACCAGACAGTTATAGAAGTGCAGAGGACAGACTCGATGACTGCAGAGTAGAATTGCATCAGTAGCTCCTGTGGCAGGTTGAACTTCCTCAGCTGGCGAAGGAAGTACAACCTCTGCTGGGCCTTCTTCACAATGGAGTCTATGTGGAACTCCCACTTCAGGTCCTGTGAGATGGTAGTGCCCAGGAACCTGAATGACTCCACTGTTGCCACAGTGCTGTTCATGATGGCGAGTGGGGATAATGCTGAGGTGTTTCTCTTAAAGTCTACAAGCATCTCCACTGTTTTGAGCGTGTTCAGCTCCAGGTTGTGATGACTGCACCAGACAGCCAGCTCTTTAACCTCCTCTCTATTATAACGGAAATGTATAATAATGAAAAATGGTAAGTTTGCGGAATAGATTTCATGTTTGAGCGCAACATGGTGGGGGCAAGCAGTCTTAAAGATAATAATGGACAACCACTTCACCCCACACCAAACAAAACATTAACCAAAACATACTGCAAATTAATACAGTCCGTGCACCACTTAATCATAAGAGAGGGATTGTCACAGACTGAGCTGTGACAGGCAAGTTGTTCCAAGGAATCAGCAAGATGCCGGCAAAGTACCAACAATGTAACGCTAAACCTTGTTGCTGTTGCCTGTCACATGCATTTTATCTGTATTGTTATATTGTTTGTTCTGGTTTCGTATTCCATTTAACACTGTTTGTTTGAACTAGATTGGGTGCCGGGAAAGGCCTACCGGTATCTGTCTGGTTGTCATTAACTAATATTTCTTTTATAAAGATATGGCAGGTATATGTAACTGTGTGGAGAGTGAATGTATTTATTGTTTTTAGAAGAACATTTCTGTAGACTTTTTCCTTACCATGTAGCTGTCTGGTGTTCTGTTGTGTTTGGTGCCTTGTGTTGTAAACCCGATGGAGTCAACTATTTGGGGTATATCTAGGGGGGAGTCCTTGGGCACAACCAACTAGGTAGGGTGTTTTACTGTGTAGTGTGAAATGTTTTTATAAGATGTATGTAGGGATTTTTATAGTAAAAAATGTTTAGTATTGTTTGTATGTTTTAGTATTTATTTTAGATGTAATTTTTGGGGGAAATGTATTTGAAATAAATTGAGGCTGTTATGGTATAATCAGAGGGCGGAGCTATAGCTATATAGGTTTGTATTAGGGCACTAGTGAGAGAGCTTGATACAAACTTATGTAGTTACTCTCATGCAGTGAATAGGAGAGTTATGCATTAATATTGATATAAGGGCTAAGCCATGGCTCATAGGCCTCATGTTCTTTATAACTTTATGTTTGTTTTGTACTTGGTTGAGGGTTATGTGTTTTGAAGAATACTTTTTAGTAAAGGGAAATAAACCTTTTGGTCCACTACTTCAATTCTCCACTGCTGCTTCCATCCGTCGTCCATACCCTCACAGGGATGCCTTAAAAAAGGGAGATTTTCCAAAAGGTGTGATGAGACAGGTAAACACACACACACACACACACACACACACACACACACACACACACACACACACACACCACACACACGCTTTCTGAAGCGCTTGGCCCATACGGGGTCACAGGGAACCGGAGCCAAACCCAGCAACTCAGAGCCTAAGGCTGGAGAGGACACACCCAGGACAGGACACCAGTCTGTCGCAAGACACCCCAAGTGGGATTCGAACCCCAGACCAACCGCAGAGCAGGACCCCATCCAACCCACTGCGCCACTGCGTCCCCCTCCTACAGCGGACAGCAATGGGTTTAAAAACAAATAAAAACTTGCCCTGGCCTATGCTAACATCTACATGGCAGACTGGGAGGAAACTCTATTTATGAAATGCCCAAACAGACCACTCCAGTGCTACAGATACCTGGGTGACATTTTCAGGGTCTGGCACCATGGCCACGAGGATTTTGACACATTCACCACACTCATGAACACACACACACCACTCCAAAATAACAATATAACAACACTGAGACACACAGGAAGTAACTTCCTGGACACCACAGTCCATTACAGTAAACCTCAAGGTGGCTTTAAAAACACTCGAGACCAAGGTTTACTTTAAAAGCACTGACACACACTGTCTACCGCACAAATCCAGCTTCCAGCCCAAACGCACCTTCCAGGATTGATCAAGTCCCAACTCATCAGGTTCCACCGAATATGCTCAGAGAAAACAGAGTTCAACAACACCACCGGAACTCTGTTCCGAGCTCTTAGACCGAGGGAATAGGTTCCGGAGACATATCAAGTCACAGACAATGAACTCAATATAGGAAGGCCATGGTAGCAGGGTGACTCACACTGAAAAGGTCATCCCACTAATATAAATAATGTGTCGGCAGAATGATACTTTGGCTCCTTTTCCAAAAGCGTTATGCTCAATTACAGTTGTATGCTCAACGCAAACCAAATGTGCATCTTACGGGTGAACACGAATTTACCTTAGATAGAAAGGCAATAATTCCAGTAAATTATTGCACCAGCAAGATGGTGTGCTGTGTGCTGTGTGCTGTGTGCTTGAAGCAGGGGAGGAGACACAGAGCTGTTTTACCGGGGGGCGGGGGGGGGGGCTTCTTCTGGGCCGAAAGGAAGAGAGAATCCACCCAGTGTTCGATAACGAAGAGTTTTACTCGGCTGGGTGCTGCCCCAGTGCATGCAGTTCTGCACAGAGAATTTCCCAGAGAAGTTTTTTGAAGGATTTGGTCCTGCTTTACTGCTCTTTCCCCTTCTCTATCTACTGCACACTCGGACCGTCTGCTTTCAGGAAGGAGGAGATGCTGTGCGACCAATAATGAGTGGACCAGCTTTTGAAAAGCAGCTCGCCAGCATTTTGACTGACATCCCAAACTCTATGAGCTGCCACCCTGCATCCAAAGACTCTCCAACCTTGCCGACTTCTCAGCCACAGATATGGGTTTCTACAGAGGACAGACGGGGCACAGCCAACATGAGTACTATCAGAGCCAGACCTACTCACAATCTGTGAACCCCTACTCGTACCACCAGTTTAACCCGAACGGAATGGGGGGCCCGGGGGCATAACCCACAAAGTCAGAATACACCTACAGTAACTCATACAAGCAATACGGACATTATAAACGGGGAGCTGCAGACACCACCCCAGGACACTGGTAAGTCTGAACTTTCCACAAATATAAACCCATGTAGACTATGATAATGTAATCTTAATATGAGCTTTCAACACCAGCAAAACATATTCATTTTTCCTTAAACCAGCCCTTGGACTATCAGAGAAAGCAGCTTGCTTACTAGAGCTTATAGGTTTTCACTGTATCTTACATAGCTTTTTTAACATAACTTATATGTCCCTATATACTTTAGCTGAAAACATATCATATGTCCAATGATTTAAGAATACTCACATTTATTACTTTCGTAGTTTCATTTTGAATACCCCCCCCCCCCACTCCCCTTTGGTGAAACTGAAATGTTGAGTGTGTACAGTAGCTGTTGCTAATATGTGGTTCATTTTATCCATCACACTGTATCGTATGTATATGCTGCACCTGTACATTGTTTGGAAAGCAAGGAATAGAGAACTCACGTGGTCATGCACACGCTCTCGGTTCAGTCCCTGAATGATGGTGTTATCATAGTCTGTTGAAGACAATGAGGACACACTGGGAGATGTTGGGCCTCTTTTTGGTGCTCCAGATGATCCTGAAGTGCTGGGAGAATTTTGCAATGAAGAAGATGGACTCACACCCACATCACTCAGCATGTACGCTAACTTGATTGTACTTCCGTCCTCTATGTTTTGTCCGTCTGTCCGAACCACTCACCCTATGGGGAACCGGAGCCAAACCCAGCAACTCAGGGCCTAAGCCTGGAGGGGACACACCCAGGACAAGATGCCAGTCTGTCGCAAGGCACCCCAAGGGGGACTCGAACCCCAGACCCACCAGAGAGCAGGACCCGGTCCAACCCACTGCGCCACCACACCAAGAGGCAAACAAATTAACCCAGTTTATTAAACCTTCATCTCCTAACAACATCACATCACAGAAAGTGCAAAGACACGTGGAGGCCTGGATGAAAACAACATGTATATACTCCAGGCCCATCATGAAGGCATAATACACACACACAGAAACCCACGTCTGACTTAGCCAGTAAGGCAGAATGGGAGGTGGCGGTGAAGTGGGCAAAAAGTAGATACAGATTACACAAATTAAAAGAAGAAACATTGATCAGAACGAGACCTACGTAACCCCGAACCCTAACTCCTGCCCTAACCATCACCTTGACCCCAGCCCTCATCCTAACCCTATCCTCAGACCACACATCATACACGCTCAAAAAATTTTTTTCCTAAAAAACATCTCCCATCCACAGCCTACCCCAATCCAAGCATACAAACCTGTCCTGGACACCTAAACCCCAGCCACATCACAAGACATTCACCACAGAAATTTCAAACCCACCTGCAATTCTACACAAAACACCCACAAGGGAGAGCCATCACTCCACAATGAACATCTCTCTCTCACTCTCTCACACACACACACACACACACACACACACACACACACACACACACACACACACACACACACACACACAGCTTCCTCGAGAGTAAAGAAGGTGGCCCACAGCTCCCTATCCCACTTTAGGTGGGACACGGCCCTTTTTCACACCTCTCTGCCTCACACACACACACACACCTTGGGATATATAAACGACTGCACTGCCCCCCTAGCCAGCAGATTCTCCTCTGAAGGAGCACCAGCTAGGTGCGAAACGTCAGGAGTCCTGCTTAAGCTTTACGAAAGCTACACTGAACATTAATATCTGTTATCTGTTCTGAATAACAACCCAACCAAGTGCTCAGTGTAAAAACCAAGGATCCGCCATCACCAAATGGAAACAACTCGATATTGATGAAAGAACACTACATCAGCGGAGTTGTGCCTGGGACTTTGAACGGAGCACTTGCGCACAAAGCGGCACCAACAACGGACCTGGAAAACTCGGGAACGCTTTTTAAGCAAAGGTGCATGCTCCTCACCGCACGCAAGGGGGACACCGACGGGGATCGGAGACAAGCAGACGGACGACGCATCGACGAGCGACGACCTGGAGACCGACCGGCACGGGACCACGCATTGAAGGAGGCAGCGAAGGCACGCCTGGACACACGGGGATTACAGTCTCTTCTGGTGGACAAACCGACACGGACCTGCCGAGGGAGAGCCCCGGGTTCTCGCGGGTTATAAAAAAACCTCCGGGAGCTGCAACAGAGACTGGGGGGGGGGGGGTAAGACTGGGGTCCTTCTGTACCTGCCTGGCGACTTTCTGTATTGTCTCTCACTGTTGATGTGATTGTGTACATTGCTGTCTGTACCACTCGGAATACTTGGGCCCAACATTGTTTTACTTACTGACTGATATTTTCTTATTTTATTATTCAGAATCAGAATCAGAACAAGCTTTACTGCCAAGTATGTACACACATACAAGGAATTTGTCCTGGTGACAGAAACTTCCACAGCACAGACAGAATGACAGTGACAAGACACAGATGAGAAGATAGAATATGTGAATAAAGGATTAAAAAATATAAAGTACACAATATACAAAAAATAGTCACTAGACATTATATGTATGTTCTATACAAATGCAAGGGAATGTGAGTAAGACATATGATGTGATAAATAGATATAAATATAAACAGCGTTATGTATTGCACTGGTTTACTCTCTAGGGGGGATTTAGCTGTTCATGAGGTAGATGGCCTGAGGAAAGAAACTTTTCTTGTGCCTGGCTGTCCTGGTGCTCGGTGCTCTGTAGCGCCGGCCAGATGGCAAAGGTTCGAAGAGGAAGTGGCCTGGATGCGAGGGGTCTACAATGATTTTGCTAGCCCTTTTACTGACTCTGGACGAGTACAGCTTTTGGAGAGCTGGGGGGGATGTGCCGATGATTCTTCCAGCAGTCCGAACTATCCGCTGTAACCTTCTGATGTCTGATTTCGTAGCTGAGCCGAACCAGACAGTTATAGAAGTGCAGAGGACAGACTCGATGACTGCAGAGTAGAATTGCATCAGTAGCTCCTGTGGCAGGTTGAACTTCCTCAGCTGGCGAAGGAAGTACAACCTCTGCTGGGCCTTCTTCACAATGGAGTCTATGTGGAACTCCCACTTCAGGTCCTGTGAGATGGTAGTGCCCAGGAACCTGAATGACTCCACTGTTGCCACAGTGCTGTTCATGATGGCGAGTGGGGATAATGCTGAGGTGTTTCTCTTAAAGTCTACAATCATCTCCACTGTTTTGAGCGTGTTCAGCTCCAGGTTGTGATGACTGCACCAGACAGCCAGCTCTTTAACCTCCTCTCTATTATAACGGAAATGTATAATAATGAAAAATGGTAAGTTTGCGGAATAGATTTCATGTTTGAGCGCAACATGGTGGGGGCAAGCAGTCTTAAAGATAATAATGGACAACCACTTCACCCCACACCAAACAAAACATTAACCAAAACATACTGCAAATTAATACAGTCCGTGCACCACTTAATCATAAGAGAGGGATTGTCACAGACTGAGCTGTGACAGGCAAGTTGTTCCAAGGAATCAGCAAGATGCCGGCAAAGTACCAACAATGTAACGCTAAACCTTGTTGCTGTTGCCTGTCACATGCATTTTATCTTGTATCGTTATATTGTTTGTTCTGGTTTCGTATTCCATTTAACACTGTTTGTTTGAACTAGATTGGGTGCCGGGAAAGGCCTACCGGTATCTGTCTGGTTGTCATTAACTAATATTTCTTTTATAAAGATATGGCAGGTATATGTAACTGTGTGGAGAGTGAATGTATTTATTGTTTTTAGAAGAACATTTCTGTAGACTTTTTCCTTACCATGTAGCTGTCTGGTGTTCTGTTGTGTTTGGTGCCTTGTGTTGTAAACCCGATGGAGTCAACTATTTGGGGTATATCTAGGGGGGAGTCCTTGGGCACAACCAACTAGGTAGGGTTGTTTTACTGTGTAGTGTGAAATGTTTTTATAAGATGTATGTAGGGATTTTTATAGTAAAAAATGTTTAGTATTGTTTGTATGTTTTAGTATTTATTTTAGATGTAATTTTTGGGGGAAATGTATTTTGAAATAAATTGAGGCTGTTATGGTATAATCAGAGGGCGGAGCTATAGCTATATAGGTTTGTATTAGGGCACTAGTGAGAGAGCTTGATACAAACTTATGTAGTTACTCTCATGCAGTGAATAGGAGAGTTACGCATTAATATTGATATAAGGGCTAAGCCCATGGCTCATAGGCCTCATGTTCTTTATAACTTTATGTTTGTTTTGTACTTGGTTGAGGGTTTATGTGTTTTGAAGAATACTTTTTAGTAAAGGGAAATAAACCTTTTGGTCCACTACTTCAATTCTCCACTGCTGCTTCCATCCGTCGTCCATACCCTCACAGGGATGCCTTAAAAAAGGGAGATTTTCCAAAAGGTGTGATGAGACAGGTAAACACACACACACACACACACACACACACGCTTTCTGAAGCGCTTGGCCCATACGGGGTCACAGGGAACCGGAGCCAAACCCAGCAACTCAGAGCCTAAGGCTGGAGAGGACACACCCAGGACAGGACACCAGTCTGTCGCAAGACACCCCAAGTGGGATTCGAACCCCAGACCAACCGCAGAGCAGCACCCCGTCCAACCCACTGCACCACTGCGTCCCCCTCCTACAGCGGACAGCAATGGGTTTAAAAACAAATAAAAACTTGCCCTGGCCTATGCTAACATCTACATGGCAGACTGGGAGGAAACTCTATTTATGAAATGCCCAAACAGACCACTCCAGTGCTACAGATACCTGGGTGACATTTTCAGGGTCTGGCACCATGGCCACGAGGATTTTGACACATTCACCACACTCATGAACACACACACCACTCCAAAATAACAATAAAACAACACTGAGACACACAGGAAGTAAACTTCCTGGACACCACAGTCCATTACAGTAAACCTCAAGGTGGCTTTAAAACACTCGAGACCAAGGTTTACTTTAAAAGCACTGACACACACTGTCTACCGCACAAATCCAGCTTCCAGCCCAAACGCACCTTCCAAGGATTGATCAAGTCCCAACTCATCAGGTTCCACCGAATATGCTCAGAGAAAACAGAGTTCAACAACACCACCGGAACTCTGTTCCGAGCTCTTAGACCGAGGGAATAGGTTCCGGAGACATATCAAGTCACAGACAATGAACTCAATATAGGAAGGCCATGGTAGCAGGGTGACTCACACTGAAAAGGTCATCCCACTAATATAAATAATGTGTCGGCAGAATGATACTTTGGCTCCTTTTCCAAAAAGCGTTATATGCTCAATTACAGTTGTATGCTCAACGCAAACCAAATGTGCATCTTACGGGTGAACACGAATTTACCTTAGATAGAAAGGCAATAATTCCAGTAAATTATTGCACCAGCAAGATGGTGTGTGTTGTGTGTGCTGTGTGTGCTGTGTGCTTGAAGCAGGGGAGGAGACACAGAGCTGTTTTACCGGGGGGGCGGGGCTTCTTCTGGGCCGAAAGGAAGAGAGAATCCACCCAGTGTTCGATAACGAAGAGTTTTACTCGGCTGGGTGCTGCCCCAGTGCATGCAGTTCTGCACAGAGAATTTCACCAGAGAAGTTTTTTGAAGGATTTGGTCCTGCTTTACTGCTCTTTCCCCTTCTCTATCTACTGCACACTCGGACCGCCTGCTTTCAGGAAGGAGGAGATGCTGTGCGACCAATAATGAGTGGACCAGCTTTTGAAAAGCAGCTCGCCAGCATTTTGACTGACATCCCAAACTCTATGAGCTGCCACCCTGCATCCAAAGACTCTCCAACCTTGCCCGACTTCTCAGCCACAGATATGGGTTTCTACAGAGGACAGACGGGGGGGGCACAGCCAACATGAGTACTATCAGAGCCAGACCTACTCACAATCTGTGAACCCCTACTCGTACCACCAGTTTAACCCGAACGGAATGGGGGGCCCGGAGGCATAACCCACAAAGTCAGAATACACCTACAGTAACTCATACAAGCAATACGGGCATTATAAACAGGGAGCTGCAGACACCACCCCAGGACACTGGTAAGTCTGAACTTTCCACAAATATAAACCCATGTAGACTATGATAATGTAATCTTTAATATGAGCTTTCAACACCAGCAAAACATATTCATTTTTCCTTAAACCAGCCCTTGGACTATCAGAGAAAAGCAGCTTGCTTACTAGAGCTTATAGGTTTTCACTGTATCTTACATAGCTTTTTTAACATAACTTATATGTCCCTATATACTTTATCTGAAAACATATCATATGTCCAATGATTTAAGAATACTCACATTTATTACTTTCGTAGTTTCATTTTGAATACCCCCCCACTCCCCTTTGGTGAAACTGAAATGTTGAGTGTGTACAGTAGCTGTTGCTAATATGTGGTTCATTTTATCCATCACACTGTATCATATGTATATGCTGCACCTGTACATTGTTTGGAAAGCAAGGAATAGAGAACTCATGTGGTCATGCACACGCTCTCGGTTCAGTCCCTGAATGATGGTGTTATCATAGTCTGTTGAAGACAATGAGGACACACTGGGAGATGTTGGGCCTCTTCTTGGTGCTCCAGATGATCCTGAAGTGCTGGGGCAATTTTGCAATGGAGAAGATGGACTCACACCCACATCACTCAGCATGATGTACACTAACTTGATTGTACTTCTGTCCCGTATGTCTTGTACTGATGTAACATTCATGAATTCATTACTGAAGTCAGGATCCACGAACTGAATACCAAAGTCTCGTTCAATTCCAAATGCTTGGCAAATTGTACTGTGAAACTCCTTTAAAGTTTCTGGCCTTCCCGAATGGAGAAGCCATTAGAAGAAGCCATTTTAAAGCCATCATTGTCCACGATGACTCTGAGCTTCATATGCCGTGCCGTTAAAATGTTGTTAAATCAATATTTGGTAATGTTGTTACTTCAGTACAACATTTTCACAGTTCACTCAAAACATGAAGAGTTTAGCTGTCTACACATGACCTGTGACAGGTTGACTCTATGCTGCAATTAGCCATTATACTACTATAGGAAAAACAAAGACACAGAACCACATCTAGCAAGAAGCTGAAAGTTGAAGAAGGTGAAAGAAATGTGTACCGGTACTTTTTTCAGCATGAATGTAAACAGCACTTCAGTGTGAATTATAAGATGACGACCTACTGGTGTTGAGCTCCTCCTTCTTCCCTATATATTTTTCCTTCAATTTCGCTTTTTTTTTTTAATGGTCATTTGCTGTACCATAACCGTGGTAACAATAAAGAAAGAAAAAACTGATACCACACAATTACAGAAATTTATCCGCAGCTGTTGCAGATCTATGGAGTTGTGGTGTTGGAGATTCTATTCAGTGTGCTCTCATGTTGGTGAAGTATCGATCACATGACCTTTGTTGTGCGTGATGTGTTCTGATGAAGCACGTATGTAAATAAATGTTCTCCCCTTCCGGTTTAAGCAAACCGATGGTGTGAACGTGTACTTTGTTACCTCCGTTAAGTATAATCTATTTACCACTTCTCAAACGCAGAGATGGCTGCGCCAACAGGTTATGGGCCCAGAAGAGAAGTAGGTAATAGACTGAGTAGACTGTGTTTCGACGGAGACGAAAAGAATTACGAACTTTGGGAGACAAAGTTTTTGGGGCACCTGCGTTTGCTGGGACTGAAAGAGACCATATTGAAAGTCCCCACACCGAGCGATAGAGACAGCGCGGACGAAGATGAGATTGACGACACTGATAAAAATGAAGAAGCCTACGCGGAATTGATCCAGTTTTTGGATGATAAAAGTCTTTCCCTTATAATGAGAGAAGCTGCAGATGACGGAAGAAAGGCGCTGCAAATACTGAGGGGCTACTATGCAGGAAAAGGGAAGCCGCGAATTATTAACCTGTACACAGAATTAACATCCCTTCAGAAAACTGCAAAGGAAAGTATTACGGATTACATTATTCGGGCAGAAACAGCCATTACCGCTCTGAGGAATGCTGAGGAGACGCTCAGTGACGGACTGTTGATTGCAATGATTCTTAAAGGTTTGCCAGAATCGTTTAAACCATTCGCAGTTCATGTAACACAGAGTGATGAAACTATGACTTTTGCAGAATTTAAGACAAAGCTTAGAAGTTTTGAAAACACTGAAAAGTATGCTAGGTCAAATGACGACAACGTTATGACAGCGAGTGGTGCAGCTCCTGTGAGAAGAGGAGAGAGAGAGAAAAACGCAGACCCTGATAATATTACGTTATAATTGCGGTCAAAAAGGACATAAAGCCTGGAGATGTCCAAATGAACGTCGTAAAAGTCAAAAACAGTGGTGTAGCTATTGCAAAAGCTCAACACACAAAGACGCATCTTGCAGACGCAAAAGAAGGGACGACGCAAAACAAGCGACGCATGAAGAGGACGCAGATAAACATGCTGCATTTGTCTTCAAAACGTGTGATTATCAACTAGACGGGCTGAAACATAAAGGACTAATGGTTGATACGGGAGCAACATCACACATAATTACCAACATCGGAAAGTTTAAGAAATTTGACGAGACTTTCCAAACGGGCAAACATTTCATTGAGCTTGCGGACGGGACAAGAGCGAGTGGCGTTGCGCTGAAGAGAGGTGACGCGGAGATATGTTTGATTGACAGTGAAGGAAAGCAAGTGAGTACAACGCTAAAGAAAGCACTGTACATTCCTTCATATCCACAAGACATATTCTCTGTTAAAGCAGCGACTGCCAACGGGGCTTCTGTTCGTTTTCGACAAGGACATGACGAGCTCATCCACAAGGATGGCACGAGATTTGAAATAAAAGAGTATAATAGACTGTACTATCTAAACACTATAGATAAGGGAGGAGATTATTGTAACGGCTGTTACGACATTCAAACTTGGCACGAAATCCTCGGCCACTGCAACTATGATGATGTTTCCAAGTTGCCAGATATTGTGGAAGGAATGGAAATCAAAGGAAAGATTGACAAGTCCAAACTGCACTGTGAAGTCTGCACACAAGGCAAATTTGCGCAAAGCAGGAACAGAGAACCCGATGCACGTGCCAAAGTCCCACTTGAACTTGTGCACACAGACTTGGCTGGTCCTATTCAACCAGAGGCTAAAGATGGTCACAGGTATGCACTTGTATTTGTTGATGATTTCTCAGGCACAATATTTGTTTACTTCCTGAAAGCGAAAAGTGACACTGTAAAGGCTACGGAAAAATTCCTAGCAGACACTGCTCCTTATGGTACTGTAAAGTGCATTAGGTCAGATAATGGCACTGAATTCACAGCAACAAATTTTCGGTCATTGCTAAGCAAAAATCGCATTAAACATGAGACCTCTGCACCGTATTCACCCCACCAAAACGGTACTGCTGAAAGAAGTTGGCGAACATTGTTTGAAATGGCCAGATGCATGCTCATTGAGAGTAAATTACCAAAAGAGTTATGGACTTACGCTGTGATGACTGCTGCAGTAATTTGCAACAGATGCATTAATAACAGAGTAAAGCAGACTCCATACTACATGTTGACAGGAAGAAAACCGGATCTTTCAAAGATGAGAGTTTTTGGATCCATGTGCTATGCATACAAACACGACAGAAAGAAGCTAGATTCACGTTGTGAGAAGGGAATATTTGTTGGGTATGACAAGAATAGCCCTTCATACCTAGTGTATTACACAGACACTGGAAGAGTCCTTAAACACAGGCTTGTCAAATTCTTCAAGAAATGTGCTGTCGAGCAGCAAACTCAAACTGACCCACAAATACCAGATGAGGATGTTTATGGGGGAAGTTATTTGCCATCTAAGGTAAGAACAAACATCACTGAACAGAGTTCAGGGAAGTCTCAAGATAGTGGAGACAAAACAGATCTTCAAAATGATGATCAGACTGAAAATATTCAGAATAGATGCAACCCCAAAAGGAACAGGAAAGCTCCCCAATACTTATCTGACTACGTAACTGATATTGAAGATGATGATCAGATACTTACTAATATTGACTACTGTTACAGAATGTGTAATGTACCACAAACCTTCAAGGAAGCCATGAGTTCAACCAAATCACAGATCTGGATTAAAGCCATGGAAGAAGAGATGGATTCTCTAAAAGAAAATGGAACTTTTACGTTGATGGCTCTACCCGAAGGCAAACATGCAGTGGGGGGTAGATGGGTCTATGCAATCAAGAACAATGCAGATAACAATGAAACATATAAGGCTAGATATGTTGCTAAGGGTTATAGTCAAGTAATGGGAAGAGACTATAAGGAAACCTTTTCTCCAACAGCAAATATCACATCAGTTCGTGTCTTGATGCAAATGGCAGCACAGTATGACCTTGTTCTACATCAGATGGATGTGAAAACGGCTTACTTACATGCTCCAATTGATTGTGAGATCTATGTGGAACAGCCAGAAGGTTTTGAGGTAAAATCAAATACTGGTGAAAAACTTGTCTGTAAACTGAACAAGTCATTGTATGGTCTGAAACAGTCAGGTAGAAACTGGAATAAGTTACTGCATGATTACCTGAGTGAAAATGACTTTATGCAAAATCCTGCAGACTCTTGTGTCTACAGCAGACAAACTGGAAAAGAGAGAGTGATGCTAATAATCTGGGTTGATGATCTGATTATTGCTTCTAGTACCAACGAGTTACTAAATGGTGTGAAAAGGATGCTGACAGCTAAATTCAAGATGAAAGACCTTGGTAAATTAAAACATTTCCTAGGCATTGATTTTGAGCAAATGGATGGAGTTGTGAAAATTAATCAAAAGGGGTACATCTTAAAAATACTGGAAAGGTTCAACATGTCGAATAGTAAGTCCAGATCGACCCCATGTGAACAAAAGCTAGAGTATAACGGTGATGGAAACTCTGTAAACCACACAAAGTATCGTGAAGCAGTAGGTAGTTTGACCTATCTAATGACATGTACTAGACCAGATCTTAGTTGGGCTGTGAGTAAATTGTCTCAATCTATGTCAAAACCAAATGAGCAACACTGGTGTACAGTGAAGCATGTGATGAGGTATCTGAAAGGTACAGTAAACCAAGAACTGACGTACAAGAAGAGTAACGAGAAGCTGAAACTTATGGCATACAGCGATGCTGACTGGGCATCAGATCCAAATGACAGACGAAGTACGACTGGATACTGTTTTAGTCTAACCAAAAATGGTCCCCTCATTTCCTGGAAGTCAAAGAAGCAGCCTACAGTTGCTTTGTCAACATGCGAAGCGGAATATATGGCACTGGCTGCGACCACACAAGAAAGTCTGTACCTTGTACAATTGATGAATGGACTGGAAAATGGATGTCAGTATGCACCGGTAAAAATCTTTGAGGATAACCAAGGTGCAATTGCTCTTCCCAAAAACCCTGTTTGTCAACAAAGATGTAAACACGTTGACGTTAGGTACCACTTCATTCGATCAGCAATTAGTAATGGTAAAATAACAATTGAGTACTGTCCAACAACAGAAATGGTTGCTGATGTGATGACTAAACCAATGACGAAGTATAAGAAAGAAAAGTTTGAAAGCTTTATGTTTGGGGCATAAATGTTGCTGATACAGGGATGTAACTGTGTGTTGTATTGTAAATGGACCTGTAGAGAATGAGAGCAAGTGCGGGTGTTGGAGATTCTATTCAGTGTGCTCTCATGTTGGTGAAGTATCGATCACATGACCTTTGTTGTGCGTGATGTGTTCTGATGAAGCACGTATGTAAATAAATGTTCTCCCCTTCCGGTTTAAGCAAACAGATGGTGTGAACGTGTACTTTGTTACCTCCGTTAAGTATAATCTATTTACCACTTCTCAAACGCAGAGATGGCTGCGCCAACATGTGGTTTAAAACATTGTTTTAAACTGAATGACCGCTGAAATACTGCTGCCATCAGTATCGCTTTTTAAGTGTTTGTTAAATGCACTTACTAAAACAATATGGGATCCCCAAAAAGTTCTGTTCCACATTACACCAAGATTAGACATGAAGAGCCTGCAATTGAAATAAACTAAAAATGAACAGGAATTAGCTAAATGGGCAAGCCTGTTCACAAAGAAAATGTAGTTGTCCAGTTAGTAATGACTAACTTGTGTGTCTACAACATGCCTGTGTGACTCACATCGGGTCACTTACTTGTGAAGATGTTAAGTCCAAATTTTCGTTATTTACATATGAAATATGCAACAAATGCCAGTTTTTAGGAGAGAAGACAATTTTCAGCAATAATTCTTTTGTTTATTAACTTATATTATTTCTTAATTCACTGGTGGAATATTTTCTAGCAAAAGTGTAATTTCTCTGATGAGCTGTAATTTTTACGAAATCACTTACAGCATTTAGAAATTATGCTTTCAAAGCTAAAAACTTAACTATCACATAGACAACTTGTAGTACTTTGGTTTGATAGTACATTAGAATTTCTGATGAAAGCAGAGCACAAAACAGAACTAAAAAAACGTTAACCTACCAGCTAGCAAAAAATCGGATATCTCGACGTCCCCGCGTCGTGTGCCCACCATTTCACAACCTTGACTGGTAGCAGCTCCGACCACGTTAAGTCTAAGACATATACTGTATTTAAGTATAAAAAAAAAAAAAAAAAAAAAAAATTACACACCCATGGCATGGCTACAAATTGCTTACTTACCAAAAATGAGGATCCTTGGACAGGGTTATACCGAATTTACGTAACGCGCAGTACTGTTGCAAACCCTTGATAGTGAAAAAGATCCCCACCTCCACGACACAAAAAAGCGGGAAAACGTATATAGACATACGCAGAGAGAACAGTATGTCGAAAGTTCATTGAACAGTTTTTTCAAATTACCTTTAATTGAATAAAATTTACTTGTTTTCAATATAGCAAGTACATTTTTAAATTAATTTAAAAACATCTGTAGTATTAAATTACACATTAAAATCTATAAATTAAAAGTTCCCAAAAGCGACTCTTTCACGATGTGAGTTCTTCTTGCATACATCTACTATGCATACCGAAAATTTCGAAATGGTGGGCACAAGAAAACGCGGGGATGAGATAATCCGAGTTTTCTAGCTGGTAGGTTAGGTTATTTCTTAATTCACTGGTGGAATATTTTCTAGCAAGTGTGTAATTTCTCTGATGAGCTATAATTTTTACGAAATCACTTGCAGCATTTAGAAATTATGCTTTCAAAGCTAAACTTAACTATGACACAGACAACTTGTAGTACTTTGGTTAGTACATTAGAATTTCTGATGAAACAAAGCAGAGCATAATAAACAGAACTAAAAAAACGTTAACCTACCAGCTAGCAAACTCGGATTATCTCATCCCCGCGTTTTCTTGTGCCCACCATTTCGAAATTTTCGGTATGCATAGTAGATGTATGCAAGAACTGAACTCACATCGTGAAAGAGTCGCTTTTGGGAACTTTTAATTTATAAATTTTAATGTGTAATTTAATACTACAGATGTTTTTAAATTAATTTAAAAATGTACTTGCTATATTGAAAACAAGTAAATTTTATTCAATTAAAGGTAATTTGAAAAAACTGTTCAATGAACTTTCGACATACTGTTCTCTCTGCGCATGTCTATATACGTTTTCCCGCTTTTTTGTGTCGTGGAGGTGGGGATCTTTTTCACTATCAAGGGTTTGTAACAGTACTGCGCGTTACGTAAATTCGGTATAACCCTGTCCAAGGATCCTCATTTTTGGTAAGTAAGCAATTTGTAGCCATGCTATGGGTGTGTAATTTTTTTTTTTTTTATACTTAAATACAGTATATGTCTTAGACTTAACGTGGTCGGAGCTGCTACCAGTCAAGGTTGTGAAATGGTGGGCACACGACGCGGGGACGTCGAGATATCCGATTTTTTGCTAGCTGGTAGGTTAACGTTTTTTTTAGTTCTGTTTTGTGCTCTGCTTTCATCAGAAATTCTAATGTACTATCAAACCAAAGTACTACAAGTTGTCTATGTGATAGTTAAGTTTAGCTTTGAAAGCATAATTTCTAAATGCTGTAAGTGATTTCGTAAAAATTACAGCTCATCAGAGAAATTACACTTTGCTAGAAAATATTCCACCAGTGAATTAAGAAATAATATAAGTTAATAAACAAAAGAATTATTGCTGAAAATTGTCTTCTCTCCTAAAAACTGGCATTTGTTGCATATTTCATATGTAAATAACGAAAATTTGGACTTAACATCTTCACAAGTAAGTGACCCGATGTGAGTCACACAGGCATGTTGTAGACACACAAGTTAGTCATTACTAACTGGACAACTACATTTTCTTTGTGAACAGGCTTGCCCATTTAGCTAATTCCTGTTCATTTTTAGTTTATTTCAATTGCAGGCTCTTCATGTCTAATCTTGGTGTAATGTGGAACAGAACTTTTTGGGGATCCCATATATATATATTGTTTTAGTAAGTGCATTTAACAAACACTTAAAAAGCGATACTGATGGCAGCAGTATTTCAGCGGTCATTCAGTTTAAAACAATGTTTTAAACCACAACTCCATAGATCTGCAACAGCTGCGGATAAATTTCTGTAATTGTGTGGTATCAGTTTTTTCTTTCTTTATTGTTACCACGGTTATGGTACAGCAAATGACCATTAAAAAAAAAAGCGAAATTGAAGGAAAAATATATAGGGAAGAAGGAGGAGCTCAACATCAGTAAGTCGTCATCTTATAATTCACATTGAAGTGCTGTTTACATTCATGCTGAAAAAAGTACCGGTACACATTTCTTTCATCTTCTTCAACTTTCAGCTTCTTGCTAGATGTGGTTCTGTGTCTTTGTTTTTCCTATAGTAGTATAATGGCTAATTGCAGCATAGAGTCAACCTGTCACAGGTCATGTGTAGACAGCTAAACTCTTCATGTTTTGAGTGAACTGTGAAAATGTTGTACTGAAGTAACAACATTACCAAATATTGATTTAACAACATTTTAACGGCACGGCATATGAAGCTCAGAGTCATCGTGGACAATGATGGCTTTAAAATGGCTTCTTCTAATGGCTTCTCCATTCGGGAAGGCCAGAAACTTTAAAGGAGTTTCACAGTACAATTTGCCAAGCATTTGGAATTGAACGAGACTTTGGTATTCAGTTCGTGGATCCTGACTTCAGTAATGAATTCATGAATGTTACATCAGTACAAGACATACGGGACAGAAGTACAATCAAGTTAGCGTACATGCTGAGTGATGTGGGTGTGAGTCCATCTTCTTCATTGCAAAATTCTCCCAGCACTTCAGGATCATCTGGAGCACCAAAAAGAGGCCCAACATCTCCCAGTGTGTCCTCATTGTCTTCAACAGACTATGATAACACCATCATTCAGGGACTGAACCGAGAGCGTGTGCATGACCACGTGAGTTCTCTATTCCTTGCTTTCCAAACAATGTACAGGTGCAGCATATACATATGATACAGTGTGATGGATAAAATGAACCACATATTAGCAACAGCTACTGTACACACTCAACATTTCAGTTTCACCAAAGGGGAGTGGGGGGGGGGGTATGGTATTCAAAATGAAACTACAAAAGTAATAAATGTGAGTATTCTTAAATCATTGGACATATGATATGTTTTCAGATAAAGTATATAGGGACATACAAGTTATGTTAAAAAGGCTATGTAAGATACAGTGAAAACCTATAAGCTCTAGTAAGCAAGCTGCTTTTCTCTGATAGTCCAAGGGCTGGTTTAAGGAAAAATGAATATGTTTTGCTGGTGTTGAAAGCTCATATTAAAGATTACATTATCATAGTCTACATGGGTTTATATTTGTGGAAAGTTCAGACTTACCAGTGTCCTGGGGTGGTGTCTGCAGCTCCCTGTTTATAATGTCCGTATTGCTTGTATGAGTTACTGTAGGTGTATTCTGACTTTGTGGGGTAGGCCCCCCGGGCCCCCCATTCCGTTCGGGTTAAACTGGTGGTACGAGTAGGGGTTCACAGATTGTGAGTAGGTCTGGCTCTGATAGTACTCATGTTGGCTGTGCCCCCCCCGTCTGTCCTCTGTAGAAACCCATATCTGTGGCTGAGAAGTCGGGCAAGGTTGGAGAGTCTTTGGATGCAGGGTGGCAGCTCATAGAGTTTGGGATGTCAGTCAAAATGCTGGCGAGCTGCTTTTCAAAAGCTGGTCCACTCATTATTGGTCGCACAGCATCTCCTCCTTCCTGAAAGCAGGCGGTCCGAGTGTGCAGTAGATAGAGAAGGGGAAAGAGCAGTAAAGCAGGACCAAATCCTTCAAAAACTTCTCTGGTGAAATTCTCTGTGCAGAACTGCATGCACTGGGGCAGCACCCAGCCGAGTAAAACTCTTCGTTATCGAACACTGGGTGGATTCTCTCTTCCTTTCGGCCCAGAAGAAGCCCCGCCCCCCCGGGTAAAACAGCTCTGTGTCTCCTCCCCTGCTTCAAGCACACAGCAGCACACAACACACACCATCTTGCTGGTGCAATAATTTACTGGAATTATTGCCTTTCTATCTAAGGTAAATTCGTGTTCACCCGTAAGATGCACATTTGGTTTGCGTTGAGCATACAACTGTAATTGAGCATATAACGCTTTTTGGAAAAGGAGCCAAAGTATCATTCTGCCGACACATTATTTATATTAGTGGGATGACCTTTTCAGTGTGAGTCACCCTGCTACCATGGCCTTCCTATATTGAGTTCATTGTCTGTGACTTGATATGTCTCCGGAACCTATTCCCTCGGTCTAAGAGCTCGGAACAGAGTTCCGGTGGTGTTGTTGAACTCTGTTTTCTCTGAGCATATTCGGTGGAACCTGATGAGTTGGGACTTGATCAATCCTTGGAAGGTGCGTTTGGGCTGGAAGCTGGATTTGTGCGGTAGACAGTGTGTGTCAGTGCTTTTAAAGTAAACCTTGGTCTCGAGTGTTTTTAAAGCCACCTTGAGGTTTACTGTAATGGACTGTGGTGTCCAGGAAGTTTACTTCCTGTGTGTCTCAGTGTTGTTTTATTGTTATTTTGGAGTGGTGTGTGTGTTCATGAGTGTGGTGAATGTGTCAAAATCCTCGTGGCCATGGTGCCAGACCCTGAAAATGTCACCCAGGTATCTGTAGCACTGGAGTGGTCTGTTTGGGCATTTCATAAATAGAGTTTCCTCCCAGTCTGCCATGTAGATGCTCGCGTAGACCAAGGGCAAATTTTTCTTTTTTTTTTTTAAACCCATTGCTGTCCGCTGTATCTGTAGGTAGACTTGTTTGTTGAATTCAGAATTATTCCTGATGACACTGATTTCCAGTAATTGTAGGAGTTCAGTGTCTGGTCCATTGTGGTCTGGGTACCTTAGAATGGTGTTCTTTACTGTTCTCAGGCCCAGGTCTGTTGCAATGTTCGTGTATAGGCTGTTGATATCACTGGTGAACAGAGATCCTACACCTCGCAGCTAGCCTGTCTTCCTGTCATGGCCTCTCCATCAAAGTGGGAAACTCGTTCATTTTGCCTACTTCCTTAGCTAAGAGTCTGGGAGTGATGCTTGACTTAAGTCTGTCTGCGCTCCATTCTGAGCAGCATGATGAAATCTCGCGCCATTACGTCAATCATCCCCTTGTCCAGCGTATCCGTGCTGTATACGCTACCTGCCCATTGGTCACTTAGTAGCGTTCTTAGTTTTTTTTCTTCTGCTTCTGTTAGGAAAAAAACGGACTATATATAGGGTTCAGTGCTATCCACGGTTTCAGGCATCCAGCGGGGGCCTCGGAACATATCTCCTGTGCATAAGAGGGTGCAACTGTCTCTTTACCCCCTATATTTAATTGCACAATTTTATAACTTATAGTAATTTATTGTACTTTGAAGTAGTCTTTGAAAATTACTGTGTGGTGTGTTTGTATTTATCATCTTTTTTTGGTTTATTGTAGTAGAGTTTTCATTACATATGTGGGTGTTTTCTTACCAATTTAAAATTGTTTTTTATTTGGTTATTTGCATTGTTTATATATCATATCAAAATGTCTAAATGGGGGAGATGATGTGAAAAGAGAAACATGCAAAGAAAATGATAGGTAAGGTGTACAGCAACACCTTGGGAACAGGCCAGGGAACCGCCTCTCTT
Source organism: Scleropages formosus (assembly GCF_900964775.1). Lineage (NCBI taxonomy): Eukaryota > Metazoa > Chordata > Actinopteri > Osteoglossiformes > Osteoglossidae > Scleropages > Scleropages formosus. The sequence continues at coordinate 119,451 of NW_021641043.1, read as the reverse complement.
GTGCAGTAGAGTTGCCGGACAAGTTTATTTGTGTCTTTTTGCCATGGGGGATGTTTTTTTTTGTGTGTTTTAAAGATTCCATCATGTAATGTTTACACTGCAGAGACTCATGGACATAGTCAGGAAGCAAGGCAAATGGTCAGACATCAAGAACAAACAACAGGGAACAGGATAAATGCTGTTAGCATAGCAAAGCCAGATGTCTCAACGAGATGTGTGGCTGAGGAGTGTCTTCTAAAGACAAGTATGCTGATTACGTCAAGCGTTTAATCGGAGCCAGGTGCTGCCGATTGTGGTGCGGGTGGGGATGTGACAGTTTTAGTAGTGGCATGCCACTTTTTATTGTTTATTTATTGAGTAAAGATTTTTAAACAGTTTAAGCGATGGATGGGGAAATTTTCTGTGCCGCACTGGGCAGTTTGTTGCACCAGACACTTTTAATGTTCTGGTAATCCACTCTGATCCATGGGGGGGATGAAGGTTTCAAAGATTTGAACCTTGGGGTGTGCTTTTAATTTGCTTTAAGTGGTTCCAATGTTCTCATAATCACCAGCAGTTTGTGCTGAAATCCAGCAACTGAATCCCTTCATTCTCATCCAGGGTTGGTTTTTTTTTTTTTTTTTTTTTTTTTTTAAATAGCTGTATTCCAAGAATGAGGAGTACAGGCTTTTTTCAGCATGTTATTAATTACTGGCATTGTAATGACCATTGGAGGCAATATTCTAAATGACCATAAAGGGCGCAACTTTGGACAAACCCAGCTCTATTCGCCACACCTGTATTCAATCGAAGTCTTTAACAGAGTGAAGCAGAACAATAAAATTCACCTCAGGGATTGGTTCTTGTCCTTTACCCTTCGGATCTCCCCCATGGCTCTTTGAACCACACCCGCAACAACCGACTGGAAGAGTATCTGTGGTCAGCGTCCATCTGAATTGGAAAAGCATCTCCTGGTAAACTACTCCAAAACGATACATGGACCTACAGAAAAATATCTGAGTGAAGTATTTACGTGAGCATTTTAATAGCAAAATGACAACCCATTATTTACAAATTACTGCAGCTGATCTAATGTTTTTACCTTGTCATTGTGGAATCTCACAAAAACTTCATGTCCCTCCTCGCACTTGTCCTTCATCCTTACTTTGTTCTTGCCATCTCTTTTATATCTTCTGTGTCTGACTTTCTAACCCTACCTTGGGTCCTCAAAATTAGCTCCTGCCCCCCCAGTGGATATCAGCTCTGTGTTGCTGATAGAAAGGCTGCACTTGCATGCTAAATGGTTTTCTCTGGAAACCATGACAAGCATTAGTAAATTAAAATTCACACACGTACACGTTTTCAGAACCGCTTGTCCCATACGGGGTCGCGGGGAACCGGAACCAACCCGGTGACGCAGGGCGTAAAGCCGGAGAGGGAGGGGACACACCCAGGACAGGACGCCAGTCCATCGCAAGGCACCCCAAGCAGGACTTGAACCCCAGACCCACCGCAAAGCAGGACTGTGGTCCAACCCACTGCGCCCCTGCACCCCTACTAAATTATAATTCACTTCTTCAAGACTCACTGTGCCAGTTCTCTCTGAAGTTCATGTAAGGTGTGTAAATGTTCATGTGCTATAACTTTGAGATCATACCTGTTAAACTATGGATAAACCTTCACGCAGCTACTGCTGTATTGTAACAAATGTTTATATTAAATATATTGTTTATATAAAACTAGAAGGTGATTAGGAATCATCAATATTCAGAAAGTTTTATGCAGCTATTTGTGCAATGTACATTATTTTATATGGTGGAAAAAAGCTAACTTAAGAATCGCACGTCTACATGTGTATATCTTTCTGCTAATACAATATGTGTATAAGTAAAATTTCTTAGCTTGAACAAATGCAGCTGCATGGGAAACTTCTGTAGAATAAGTGAAAACCTTTTTTTTTTTTTTTTTTTTTTAAAAAAAAAAAAAGGAAATCATTTCCCAAATTTGGTTGGGAAACTTGGATTTCGTTTTGGCTACTGTTTTGTTTAGTGTGGGGTGTGTGGTATGAAGTGTGGAATTGCAGGTGGTTTTAGTTTTTAAAATTGGGTTATTTATTCACCTGTCTAGCACGCCTTTAGGCAGTGTACTATATACAACCACATCAACAATCAGAGCGTGTTTCAATTGCTTGGTTGTGGTGTGATGACTCTCCCCACGCGGCTTCATTGTGAAATTGCAGGTGGCATTCAAATTTTAAAATTAGGTTGATTTCATAAAGTGTCTCAACACACTTTTAGGTAAATCTGCCTTTTCAAGGCATCCCTCTCTTGTGATTAAGCGGTGAATGGACTGTATTAATTTGAAATATGTTTTGGCTAATGTTCTCTTTAGTGTGGGGTTTGTGCTGTGAACTGTGTGCATTTTAAGACTGCTTGCTGCCATCATGTCCCTTTGTTGCACTCAAGCATCAGATCTGTTTTACAAACTTGCCAAGTAACACACTGTTGGGCCCAACTTTTCAGAGTGGTGTGTACGTTGCTGTCTGCAATCACATCAACAGTGAGAGACAATACAGAAAGGTTGCCCGGTACAGAAGGACCCCAGTCTTACCCCCCCAGTCTCTGCTGCAGCGCCTGGAGGTTTTTGTAATCCTCGAGAACCCAGGGCTGTCCCTCGCCAGGTGCGTGTCGGTTTGTTCACCAGAAGAGATTGTAATCCCCGTGTGTGTGTCCATTTTAAGACTGCTTGCTGCCATCATGTCCCTTTGTTGCACTCAAGCATCAAATCTATTTTACAAACTCACCATTTTTCATCTTTTTTTTTTTCTTTTTCTTTTTTAAATAGTATTAATAAATATCAGTAAGTAGCACAATGTTGGGCTCAACTATTCGGAGTGGTAGAGACAACAACATACACAATCACATCAACACTGAAAGACAATACAGAAAGTTGCCCGGTATAGATGAAGCCCAGTCTTACCTCCCTGTCTCTGTTGCAGCACCTGGACCAGGTCTTTGTAGTCCGCGAGAACCCAGAGCCGGCCCTCAGCAGGTACGCGTCACTTTCTTCACCGGCAGCGATTGTAATCCCTGTTTGTCTAGGGCCGCCTTCTCTGCCTCCTTCAACGTGTGTTCCAGTGCCAGTCGGTGCGATGCTGGTGACGGCTGCATTGCTGGGAGGTGTGTAAAAAAAAGCGTAATATATGCATGCGTTTGCCTATAGGGTGTCTAGTTGTGGGGGAGAGGTCGAGCAAGAGTCCCACCAGTTGTCATGTTATAGTTGCTTTGTTGTGGTGTTGATGGCATCCCATCGTGGCTTCATTGTGGAATTGCAGGTAAGGTTTCACTTTTAATAGTGGGTTAATTCCTACACGTGTAAACATGCTTTTTGGCAGTGTACTGTACACAATCACATCAACATTCAGAGCATGTTGTAATTGCTTTGTCGTGGTGTGATGGCGCCCCCTCGTGGCTTTATTGTGGAATTGCAGGTAAGGTTACACTTTTAATAGTGGGTTAATTCCTACACGTGTAAACATGCTTTTTGGCAGTGTACTGTACACAATCACATCAACATTCAGAGCATGTTGTAATTGCTTTGTCGTGGTGTGATGGCGCCCCCTCGTGGCTTTATTGTGGAATTGCAGGTAGGCTTACACTTTTAATAGTGGGTTAATTCCTACACGTGTAAACATGCTTTTTGGCAGTGTACTGTACACAATCACATCAACATTCAGAGCATGTTGTAATTGCTTTGTCGTGGTGTGATGGCGCCCCCTCGTGGCTTTATTGTGGAATTGCAGGTAAGGTTACACTTTTAATAGTGGGTTAATTCCTACACGTGTAAACATGCTTTTTGGCAGTGTACTGTACACAATCATCACATCAACATTCAGAGCATGTTGTAATTGCTTTGTCGTGGTGTGATGGCGCCCCCTCGTGGCTTTATTGTGGAATTGCAGGTAGGCTTACACTTTTAATAGTGGGTTAATTCCTACACGTGTAAACATGCTTTTTGGCAGTGTACTGTACACAATCACATCAACATTCAGAGCATGTTGTAATTGCTTTGTCGTGGTGTGATGGCGCCCCCTCGTGGCTTTATTGTGGAATTGCAGGTAAGGTTACACTGTTAATAGTGGGTTAATTCCTACACGTGTAAACATGCTTTTTGGCAGTGTACTGTACACAATCACATCAACATTCAGAGCATGTTGTAATTGCTTTGTCGTGGTGTGATGGCGCCCCCTCGTGGCTTTATTGTGGAATTGCAGGTAAGGTTACACTGTTAATAGTGGGTTAATTCCTACACGTGTAAACATGCTTTTTGGCAGTGTACTGTACACAATCACATCAACATTCAGAGCATGTTGTAATTGCTTTGTCGTGGTGTGATGGCGCCCCCTCGTGGCTTTATTGTGGAATTGCAGGTAGGCTTACACTGTTAATACTGGGTTAATTCCTACACGTGTAAACATGCTTTTTGGCAGTGTACTGTACACAATCACATCAACATTCAGAGCATGTTGTAATTGCTTTGTCGTGGTGTGATGGCGCCCCCTCGTGGCTTTATTGTGGAATTGCAGGTAAGGTTACACTTTTAATAGTGGGTTAATTCCTACACGTGTAAACATGCTTTTTGGCAGTGTACTGTACACAATCATCACATCAACATTCAGAGCATGTTGTAATTGCTTTGTCGTGGTGTGATGGCGCCCCCTCGTGGCTTTATTGTGGAATTGCAGGTAAGGTTACACTTTTAATAGTGGGTTAATTCCTACACGTGTAAACATGCTTTTTGGCAGTGTACTGTACACAATCACATCAACATTCAGAGCATGTTGTAATTGCTTTGTCGTGGTGTGATGGCGCCCCCTCGTGGCTTTATTGTGGAATTGCAGGTAGGCTTACACTTTTAATAGTGGGTTAATTCCTACACGTGTAAACATGCTTTTTGGCAGTGTACTGTACACAATCACATCAACATTCAGAGCATGTTGTAATTGCTTTGTCGTGGTGTGATGGCGCCCCCTCGTGGCTTTATTGTGGAATTGCAGGTAAGGCTACACTTTTAATAGTGGGTTAATTCCTACACGTGTAAACATGCTTTTTGGCAGTGTACTGTACACAATCACATCAACATTCAGAGCATGTTGTAATTGCTTTGTCGTGGTGTGATGGCGCCCCCTCGTGGCTTTATTGTGGAATTGCAGGTAAGGTTACACTGTTAATAGTGGGTTAATTCCTACACGTGTAAACATGCTTTTTGGCAGTGTACTGTACACAATCACATCAACATTCAGAGCATGTTGTAATTGCTTTGTCGTGGTGTGATGGCGCCCCCTCGTGGCTTTATTGTGGAATTGCAGGTAGGCTTACACTGTTAATACTGGGTTAATTCCTACACGTGTAAACATGCTTTTTGGCAGTGTACTGTACACAATCACATCAACATTCAGAGCATGTTGTAATTGCTTTGTCGTGGTGTGATGGCGCCCCCTCGTGGCTTTATTGTGGAATTGCAGGTAGGCTTACACTGTTAATACTGGGTTAATTCCTACACGTGTAAACATGCTTTTTGGCAGTGTACTGTACACAATCACATCAACATTCAGAGCATGTTGTAATTGCTTTGTCGTGGTGTGATGGCGCCCCCTCGTGGCTTTATTGTGGAATTGCAGGTAGGCTTACACTGTTAATACTGGGTTAATTCCTACACGTGTAAACATGCTTTTTGGCAGTGTACTGTACACAATCACATCAACATTCAGAGCATGTTGTAATTGCTTTGTCGTGGTGTGATGGCGCCCCCTCGTGGCTTTATTGTGGAATTGCAGGTAGGCTTACACTGTTAATACTGGGTTAATTCCTACACGTGTAAACATGCTTTTTGGCAGTGTACTGTACACAATCACATCAACATTCAGAGCATGTTGTAATTGCTTTGTCGTGGTGTGATGGCGCCCCCTCGTGGCTTTATTGTGGAATTGCAGGTAAGGTTACACTGTTAATAGTGGGTTAATTCCTACACGTGTAAACATGCTTTTTGGCAGTGTACTGTACACAATCACATCAACATTCAGAGCATGTTGTAATTGCTTTGTCGTGGTGTGATGGCGCCCCCTCGTGGCTTTATTGTGGAATTGCAGGTAAGGTTACACTGTTAATAGTGGGTTAATTCCTACACGTGTAAACATGCTTTTTGGCAGTGTACTGTACACAATCACATCAACATTCAGAGCATGTTGTAATTGCTTTGTCGTGGTGTGATGGCGCCCCCTCGTGGCTTTATTGTGGAATTGCAGGTAGGTTACACTTTTAATAGTGGGTTAATTCCTACACGTGTAAACATGCTTTTTGGCAGTGTACTGTACACAATCACATCAACATTCAGAGCATGTTGTAATTGCTTTGTCGTGGTGTGATGGCGCCCCCTCGTGGCTTTATTGTGGAATTGCAGGTAAGGTTACACTTTTAATAGTGGGTTAATTCCTACACGTGTAAACATGCTTTTTGGCAGTGTACTGTACACAATCACATCAACATTCAGAGCATGTTGTAATTGCTTTGTCGTGGTGTGATGGCGCCCCCTCGTGGCTTTATTGTGGAATTGCAGGTAGGCTTACACTGTTAATAGTGGGTTAATTCCTACACGTGTAAACATGCTTTTTGGCAGTGTACTGTACACAATCACATCAACATTCAGAGCATGTTGTAATTGCTTTGTTGTGGTGTGATGGCGCCCCCTCGTGGCTTTATTGTGGAATTGCAGGTAGGCTTACACTGTTAATACTGGGTTAATTCCTACACGTGTAAACATGCTTTTTGGCAGTGTACTGTACACAATCACATCAACATTCAGAGCATGTTGTAATTGCTTTGTCGTGGTGTGATGGCGCCCCCTCGTGGCTTTATTGTGGAATTGCAGGTAGGCTTACACTGTTAATACTGGGTTAATTCCTACACGTGTAAACATGCTTTTTGGCAGTGTACTGTACACAATCACATCAACATTCAGAGCATGTTGTAATTGCTTTGTCGTGGTGTGAGGGCGCCCCCTCGTGGCTTTATTGTGGAATTGCAGGTAAGGTTACGGTTAATTCCTACACGTGTAAACATGCTTTTTGGCAGTGTACTGTACACAATCACATCAACATTCAGAGCATGTTGTAATTGCTTTGTCGTGGTGTGATGGCGCCCCCTCGTGGCTTTATTGTGGAATTGCAGGTAAGGTTACACTTTTAATAGTGGGTTAATTCCTACACGTGTAAACATGCTTTTTGGCAGTGTACTGTACACAATCACATCAACATTCAGAGCATGTTGTAATTGCTTTGTCGTGGTGTGATGGCGCCCCCTCGTGGCTTTATTGTGGAATTGCAGGTAAGGTTACACTGTTAATACTGGGTTAATTCCTACACGTGTAAACATGCTTTTTGGCAGTGTACTGTACACAATCATCACATCAACATTCAGAGCATGTTGTAATTGCTTTGTTGTGGGGTGAGGGCGCCCCCTCGTGGCTTTATTGTGGAATTGCAGGTAGGCTTACACTGTTAATACTGGGTTAATTCCTACACGTGTAAACATGCTTTTTGGCAGTGTACTGTACACAATCACATCAACATTCAGAGCATGTTGTAATTGCTTTGTCGTGGTGTGATGGCGCCCCCTCGTGGCTTTATTGTGGAATTGCAGGTAGGCTTACACTGTTAATACTGGGTTAATTCCTACACGTGTAAACATGCTTTTTGGCAGTGTACTGTACACAATCACATCAACATTCAGAGCATGTTGTAATTGCTTTGTCGTGGTGTGAGGGCGCCCCCTCGTGGCTTTATTGTGGAATTGCAGGTAAGGTTACACTTAATTCCTACACGTGTAAACATGCTTTTTGGCAGTGTACTGTACACAATCACATCAACATTCAGAGCATGTTGTAATTGCTTTGTCGTGGTGTGATGGCGCCCCCTCGTGGCTTTATTGTGGAATTGCAGGTAAGGTTACACTTTTAATAGTGGGTTAATTCCTACACGTGTAAACATGCTTTTTGGCAGTGTACTGTACACAATCACATCAACATTCAGAGCATGTTGTAATTGCTTTGTCGTGGTGTGATGGCGCCCCCTCGTGGCTTTATTGTGGAATTGCAGGTAAGGTTACACTTTTAATACTGGGTTAATTCCTACACGTGTAGGAATTTCGAGGTAATATTAGGCAAATCTCTGCGTTTTGTGCATTTCGAAGTAGGATTAGGCGTTTTATGCATTTCGAGGTAGTTTTGTGTATTTCGAGGTAGTATTGTGCGTTTTGTGCATTTCGATGTAATATTAGGCGTTTCGAGGAAGTATTAGGCGTTTTACGCATTTCCAGGTAGGATTAGGCGTTTTCCGCATTTCCAGGTAGTATTAGGCGAATCTGCGTTTTGTGCATTTCGAGGTAGTAGTAGGCAAATCTCTGCGTTTTCTGCATTTCGAAGTAATAGGCGTTTTCTGCATTTCGAGGTAATATTAGGCGAATCTCTGCGTTGTGTGCATTTCGAGGTAGGATTAGGCGTTTTGTGCATTTCGAAGTAGTATTAGGCGAATCTCTGCGTTTTGTGCATTTCCAGGTAGGATTAGGCGTTTTGTGCATTTCCAGGTAGGATTAGGCGATTTGTGCATTTCGAGGTAATGTTAGGCGAATCTCTGCGTTTTGTGCATTACGAGGTAGAATGAGGCGAATCTGCGTTTTGTGCATTTTGTGGTAGGATTAGGCGTTTTGTGCATTTCGAGGTAGTATTAGACGAATCTCTGCGTATCGAGGCAGGATTAGGCGTTTTATGCATTTCGAGGTAGTTTTGTGTATTTCGAGGAAGTATTATGCGTTTTGTGCATTTCGAGGTAATATTAGGCGTTTTGTGCATTTGTGTGATTAGGCGAATCTCTGCGTTTTGTGCATTTCGATGTAGTATTAGGCGTTTTGTGCATTTCGAGGTAGTATTGTGCATTTCGAGGAAGTATTAGGCGTTTTCTGCATTTCCAGGTAGGATTAGGCGTTTTGTGCATTTCGAGGTCGTATTAGGCGAATCTCTGCGTTTTGTGCACTTCGAGGTCGTATTAGGCGAATCTCTGCGTTTTGTGCATTTCGAGGTAGGATTAGGCGTTTTGTGCGTTTGGGATCAGGATTAGGCGAATCTCTGCGTTTTGTGCATTTCGAGGTAATGTTAGCTGAATCTCTGCGTTTTGTGCATTTCCAGCTAGGATTAGGCGTTTGTACATTTCCAGGTAGTATTTGGCGTTTTGTGCATTTCGAGGTAATATTAGGCGTTTTCTGCATTTCCAGGTAATATTAGGGGTTTTCTGCATTTCCAGGTAATATTAGGCGAATCTCTGCGTTTTGTGCATTTCCAGGTAGGATTAGGCGTTTTGTGCGTTTGGGATCAGGATTAGGCGAAACTCTGCGATTTGTGCATTTCCAGGTAGTATTAGGCGTTTTGTGTATTTCGAGGTAATATTAGGCGTTTTGTGCGTTTGGGATCAGGATTAGGCGAAACTCTGCGATTTGTGCATTTCCAGGTAGTATTAGGCGTTTTGTGCATTTCGAGGTAGGATTATGCGAATCTCTGCGTTTTGTGCATTTCGAAGTAGGATTAGGCGTTTGTGCATTTCCAGGTAGTATTAGGCGTTTTGTGCATTTCGAGGTAATGTTAGCTGAATCTCTGCGTTTTGTGCATTTCCAGGTAGGATTAGGCGCATTTCTGCCTTTTGTGCATTTCCAGGTAGTAGTAGGCGAATCTCTGCGTTTTGTGCATTTCGAGGTAGTATTGTGCATTTCGAAGTAGGATTAGGCGTTTTGTGCATTTCGAGGTAATGTTAAGCGAATCTCTGCGTTTTGTGCATTTCGACGTAGGATTAAGCGTTTTGTGCATTTCGAGGTAGTATTGTGCATTTCGCGGTCGTATTAGGCGTTTTGTGCATTTCCAGGTAGTATTGTGCATTTCGAGGTAGTACTAGGCGTTTTGCGCATTTCCAGGTAGTATAAGGCGAATCTCTTCGTTTTGTGCATCTCGAGGTCGTATTAGGCGTTTTGTGCATTCCCAGGTAGTATTGTGCATTTCGAGGTAATGTTAGGCGAATCTCTGCGTTTTGTGCATTTCGAGATCGTATTAGGCGTTTTGTGCATTTCGAGGTAGGATTAGGCGAATCTCTGCGTTTTGTGCATTTCGAGCTTGTAGTAGGCGAATCTCTGCGTTTTGTGCATTTCCAGGTAGGATTAGGCGTTTTGTGCATTTCGAGGCAGTATTAGGCGAATCTCGGCATTTTGTGCATTTCGAGGTAGTATTGTGGATTTCGAGGTCGTATTAGGCGTTTTGTGCATTTCGAGGTAGGATTGTGCATTTCGAGGTAGTATTAGGCGTTTTGTGTATTTCGAGCCAATGTTAGGCGAATCTCTGCGTTTTGTGCATTTCCAGGTAGGATTAGGCGAATCTCTGCGTTTTGTGCATTTCGAGGTAGTAGTAGGCGAATCTCTGCATTTTGTGCATTTCGAGGTAGTATTGTGCATTTCGAGGTAGTATTAGGCATTTTGTGTATTTCGAGCCAATGTTAGGCGAATCTCTGCGTTTTGTGCATTTCGAAGTAGGATTAGGCGTTTTGTGCATTTCGAGGTAGTATTGTGGATTTCGAGGTCGTATTAGGCGTTTTGTGCATTTCCAGGTAGTATTGTGCATTTCGAGGTAGTATTAGGCGTTTTGCGCATTTCCAGGTAGTATTAGGCGAATCTCTGCGTTTTGTGCATTTCGAGATCGTATTAGGCGTTTTGTGCATTTCGAGGTAGGATTAGGCGAATCTCTGCGTTTTGTGCATTTCGAGCTTGTAGTAGGCGAATCTCTGCGTTTTGTGCATTTCCAGGTAGGATTAGGCGTTTTGTGCATTTCGAGGCAGTATTAGGCGAATCTCGGCATTTTGTGCATTTCGAGGTAGTATTGTGGATTTCGAGGTCGTATTAGGCGTTTTGTGCATTTCGAGGTAGTATTAGGCGAATCTCTGCGTTTTGTGCATTTCGAGGTAGTATTGTGGATTTCGAGGTAGTATTAGGCGTTTTGTGTATTTCGAGGTAATGTTAGGCGAATCTCTGCGTTTTGTGCATTTCGAAGTAGGATTAGGCGTTTTGTGCATTTCCAGGTAGTATTGTGCATTTCGAGGTAGTATTAGGCGAATCTCTGCGTTTTGTGCATTTCGAGATCGTATTAGGCGTTTTGTGCATTTCGAGGTAGGATTAGGCGAATCTCTGCGTTTTGTGCATTTCCAGGTAGGATTAGGCGTTTTGTGCATTTCGAGGTAGTATTGTGGATTTCGAGGTAGTATTAGGCGTTTTGTGCATTTCGAGGTAGTATTAGGCGAATCTCTGCGTTTTGTGCATTTCGAGGTAGGATTAGGCGAATCTCTGCATTTTGTGCATTTCGAGGTAGTATTAGGCGTTTTGTGTATTTCGAGGTAATGTTAGGCGAATCTCTGCGTTTTGTGCATTTCCAGGTAGGATTAGGCGAATCTCTGCGTTTTGTGCATTTCGAGGTAGTAGTAGGCGAATCTCTGCGTTTTGTGCATTTCGAGGTAGTATTGTGCATTTCGAAGTAGGATTAGGCGTTTTGTGCATTTCGAGGTAATGTTAAGCGAATCTCTGCGTTTTGTGCATTTCGAAGTAGGATTAGGCGTTTTGTGCATTTCGAGGTAATGTTAAGCGAATCTCTGCGTTTTGTGCATTTCGAAGTAGGATTAGGCATTTTGTGCATTTCGAGGTAGTATTGTGGATTTCGAGGTCGTATTAGGCGTTTTGTGCATTTCCAGGTAGTATTGTGCATTTCGAGGTAATGTTAGGCGAATCTCTGCGTTTTGTGCATTTCAAGGTAGGATTAGGCGTTTTGTGCATTTCGAGATCGTATTAGGCGTTTTGTGCATTTCGAGGTAGGATTAGGCGAATCTCTGCGTTTTGTGCATTTCAAGGTAGGATTAGGCGTTTTGTGCATTTCGAGGCAGTATTAGGCGAATCTCGGCATTTTGTGCATTTCGAGGTAGTATTGTGGATTTCGAGGTCATATTAGGCGTTTTGTGCATTTCGAGGTAGTATTAGGCGAATCTCTGCGTTTTGTGCATTTCGAGGTAGTATTGTGGATTTCGAGGTCGTATTAGGCGTTTTGTGCATTTCGAGGTAGTATTAGGCGAATCTCTGCGTTTTGTGCATTTCGAGGTAGTATTGTGGATTTCGAGGTAGTATTAGGCGTTTTGTGTATTTCGAGGTAATGTTAGGCGAATCTCTGCGTTTTGTGCATTTCGAAGTAGGATTAGGCGTTTTGTGCATTTCCAGGTAGTATTGTGCATTTCGAGGTAGTATTAGGCGAATCTCTGCGTTTTGTGCATTTCCAGGTAGGATTAGGCGTTTTGTGCATTTCGAGGTAGTATTGTGGATTTCGAGGTAGTATTAGGCGTTTTGTGCATTTCGAGGTAGTATTAGGCGAATCTCTGCGTTTTGTGCATTTCGAGGTAGGATTAGGCGTTTTGTGTATTTCGAGGTAATGTTAGGCGAATCTCTGCGTTTTGTGCATTTCCAGGTAGGATTAGGCGAATCTCTGCGTTTTGTGCATTTCGAGGTAGTAGTCGGCGAATCTCTGCGTTTTGTGCATTTCGAGGTAGTATTGTGCATTTCGAAGTAGGATTAGGCGTTTTGTGCATTTCGAGGTAATGTTAAGCGAATCTCTGCGTTTTGTGCATTTCGAAGTCGGATTAGGCGTTTTGTGCATTTCGAGGTAGTATTGTGGATTTCGAGGTCGTATTAGGCGTTTTGTGCATTTCCAGGTAGTATTGTGCATTTCGAGGTAGTATTAGGCGTTTTGTGCATTTCGAGGTCGTATTAGGCATTTCCAGGTAGTATTGTGCATTTCGAGGTAATGTTAGGCGAATCTCTGCGTTTTGTGCATTTCGAGATCGTATTAGGCGTTTTGTGCATTTCGAGGTAGGATTAGGCGAATCTCTGCGTTTTGTGCATTTCGAGGTTGTAGTAGGCGAATCTCTGCGTTTTGTGCATTTCCAGGTAGGATTAGGCGTTTTGTGCATTTCGAGGCAGTATTAGGCGAATCTCGGCATTTTGTGCATTTCGAGGTAGTATTGTGGATTTCGAGGTCGTATTAGGCGTTTTGTGCATTTCGAGGTAGTAGGCGAATCTCTGCGTTTTGTGCATTTCGAGGTAGGATTAGGCGAATCTCTGCATTTTGTGCATTTCGAGGTAGTATTGTGCATTTCGAGGTAGTATTAGGCGTTTTGTGTATTTCGAGGTAATGTTAGGCGAATCTCTGCGTTTTGTGCATTTCCAGGTAGGATTAGGCGAATCTCTGCGTTTTGTGCATTTCGAGGTAGTAGGCGAATCTCTGCGTTTTGTGCATTTCGAGGTAGTATTGTGGATTTCGAGGTAGTATTAGGCGTTTTGTGCATTTCGAGGTAGTATTAGGCGAATCTCTGCGTTTTGTGCATTTCGAGGTAGTATTGTGGATTTCGAGGTAGTATTAGGCGTTTTGTGCATTTCGAGGTAGTATTAGGCGAATCTCTGCGTTTTGTGCATTTCGACGTAGGATTAGGCGAATCTCTGCATTTTGTGCATTTCGAGGTAGTATTAGGCGTTTTGTGTATTTCGAGGTAATGTTAGGCGAATCTCTGCGTTTTGTGCATTTCGAGATCGTATTAGGCGTTTTGTGCATTTCGAGGTAGGATTAGGCGAATCTCTGCGTTTTGTGCATTTCCAGGTAGGATTAGGCGTTTTGTGCATTTCGAGGCAGTATTAGGCGAATCTCGGCATTTTGTGCATTTCGAGGTAGTATTGTGGATTTCGAGGTCGTATTAGGCGTTTTGTGCATTTCGAGGTAGGATTAGGCGAATCTCTGCGTTTTGTGCATTTCGAGGTAGGATTAGGCGAATCTCTGCATTTTGAGGTAGTATTGTGCATTTCGAGGTAGTATTAGGCGTTTTGTGTATTTCGAGGTAATGTTAGGCGAATCTCTGCGTTTTGTGCATTTCCAGGTAGGATTAGGCGAATCTCTGCGTTTTGTGCATTTCGAGGTAGTAGGCGAATCTCTGCGTTTTGTGCATTTCGAGGTAGTAGTAGGCGAATCTCTGCGTTTTGTGCATTTCGAGGTAGTATTGTGCATTTCGAGGTAGTATTAGGCGTTTTGTGTATTTCGAGGTAATGTTAGGCGAATCTCTGCGTTTTGTGCATTTCCAGGTAGGATTAGGCGAATCTCTGCGTTTTGTGCATTTCGAAGTAGGATTAAGCGTTTTGTGCATTTCGAGGTAATGTTAGGCGAATCTCTGCATTTTGTGCTTTTCGAGGTAGTATTGTGCATTTCGAGGTAGTATTAGGCACAAAATGCAGAGATTCGCCTAATCCTACCTCGAAATGCACAAAACGCAGAGATTCGCCTAATTCTACCTGGAAATGCACAAAACGCCTAATACTACCTCGAAATGCACAATACTACCTGGAAATGCACAAAACGCCTAATACGACCTCGAAATGCACAATACTACCTCGAAATGCACAAAACGCCTAATCCTACGTCGAAATGCACAAAACGCAGAGATTCGCTTAACATTACCTCGAAATGCACAAAACGCCTAATCCTACTTCGAAATGCACAATACTACCTGGAAATGCACAAAACGCAGAGATTCGCCTAACATTACCTCGAAATACACAAAACGCCTAATACTACCTCGAAATGCACAATACTACCTCGAAATGCACAAAATGCAGAGATTCGCCTAATACTACCTCGAAATGCACAAAACGCCTAATACGACCTCGAAATCCACAATACTACCTCGAAATGCACAAAATGCCGAGATTCGCCTAATACTGCCTCGAAATGCACAAAACGCCTAATACGATCTCGAAATGCACAAAACGCCTAATACGATCTCGAAATGCACAAAACGCAGAGATTCGCCTAATCCTACCTCGAAATGCACAAAACGCAGAGATTCGCCTAATACTACCTCGAAATGCACAAAACGCCTAATACGACCTCGAAATCCACAATACTACCTCGAAATGCACAAAATGCCGAGATTCGCCTAATACTGCCTCGAAATGCACAAAACGCCTAATACGATCTCGAAATGCACAAAACGCCTAATACGATCTCGAAATGCACAAAACGCAGAGATTCGCCTAATACTACCTCGAAAAGCACAATACTACCTGGGAATGCACAAAACGCCTAATACGACCTCGAAATGCACAAAACGCAGAGATTCGCCTAATACTACCTGGAAATGCACAATACTACCTGGAAATGCACAAAACGCCTAATACGACCTCGAAATGCACAATACTACCTGGAAATGCACAAAACGCCTAATACGACCTCGAAATCCACAATACTACCTCGAAATGCACAAAACGCCTAATCCTACTTCGAAATGCACAAAACGCAGAGATTCGCTTAACATTACCTCGAAATGCACAAAACGCCTAATCCTACTTCGAAATGCACAATACTACCTCGAAATGCACAAAAGGCAGAGATTCGTCTACTACTACCTCGAAATGCACAAAACGCAGAGATTCGCCTAATCCTACCTGGAAATGCACAAAACGCAGAGATTCGCCTAACATTACCTCGAAATACACAAAACGCCTAATACTACCTCGAAATGCACAATACTACCTCGAAATGCACAAAACGCAGAGATTCGCCTAATCCTACCTCGAAATGCACAAACGCCTAATCCTACTTCGAAATGCACAAAACGCAGAGATTCGCCTACTCCTACCTCGAAATGCACAAAACGCAGATTCGCCTAATACTACCTGGAAATGCGGAAAACGCCTAATCCTACCTAGAAATGCGGAAAACGCCTAGTCCTTCCTCGAAACGCCTAATATTACCTCGAAATGCACAAAACGCACAATACTACCTCGAAATACACAAAACTACCTCGAAATGCATAAAACGCCTAATCCTACCTCGAAATGCACAAAACGCAGAGATTTGCCTAATATTACCTCGAAATTCCTACACGTGTAGGAATTAACCCAGTATTAAAAGTGTAACCTTACCTGCAATTCCACAATAAAGCCACGAGGGGGCGCCATCACACCACGACAAAGCAATTACAACATGCTCTGAATGTTGATGTGATTGTGTACAGTACACTGCCAAAAAGCATGTTTACACGTGTAGGAATTAACCCACTATTAACAGTGTAAGCCTACCTGCAATTCCACAATAAAGCCACGAGGGGGCGCCATCACACCACGACAAAGCAATTACAACATGCTCTGAATGTTGATGTGATTGTGTACAGTACACTGCCAAAAAGCATGTTTACACGTGTAGGAATTAACCCAGTATTAACAGTGTAAGCCTACCTGCAATTCCACAATAAAGCCACGAGGGGGCGCCATCACACCACGACAAAGCAATTACAACATGCTCTGAATGTTGATGTGATTGTGTACAGTACACTGCCAAAAAGCATGTTTACACGTGTAGGAATTAACCCAGTATTAAAAGTGTAACCTTACCTGCAATTCCACAATAAAGCCACGAGGGGGCGCCATCACACCACGACAAAGCAATTACAACATGCTCTGAATGTTGATGTGATTGTGTACAGTACACTGCCAAAAAGCATGTTTACACGTGTAGGAATTAACCCACTATTAACAGTGTAACCTTACCTGCAATTCCACAATAAAGCCATGAGGGGGCGCCATCACACCACGACAAAGCAATTACAACATGCTCTGAATGTTGATGTGATTGTGTACAGTACACTGCCAAAAAGCATGTTTACACGTGTAGGAATTAACCCACTATTAACAGTGTAACCTTACCTGCAATTCCACAATAAAGCCACGAGGGGGCGCCATCACACCACGACAAAGCAATTACAACATGCTCTGAATGTTGATGTGATTGTGTACAGTACACTGCCAAAAAGCATGTTTACACGTGGAGGAATTAACCCACTATTAACAGTGTAAGCCTACCTGCAATTCCACAATAAAGCCACGAGGGGGCGCCATCACACCACGACAAAGCAATTACAACATGCTCTGAATGTTGATGTGATTGTGTACAGTACACTGCCAAAAAGCATGTTTACACGTGTAGGAATTAACCCAGTATTAACAGTGTAACCTTACCTGCAATTCCACAATAAAGCCACGAGGGGGCGCCATCACACCACGACAAAGCAATTACAACATGCTCTGAATGGTGATGTGATTGTGTACAGTACACTGCCAAAAAGCATGTTTACACGTGTAGGAATTAACCCACTATTAACAGTGTAACCTTACCTGCAATTCCACAATAAAGCCACGAGGGGGCGCCATCACACCACGACAAAGCAATTACAACATGCTCTGAATGTTGATGTGATTGTGTACAGTACACTGCCAAAAAGCATGTTTACACGTGTAGGAATTAACCCAGTATTAACAGTGTAACCTTACCTGCAATTCCACAATAAAGCCACGAGGGGGCGCCATCACACCACGACAAAGCAATTACAACATGCTCTGAATGTTGATGTGATTGTGTACAGTACACTGCCAAAAAGCATGTTTACACGTGGAGGAATTAACCCAGTATTAACAGTGTAAGCCTACCTGCAATTCCACAATAAAGCCACGAGGGGGCGCCATCACACCACGACAAAGCAATTACAACATGCTCTGAATGGTGATGTGATTGTGTACAGTACACTGCCAAAAAGCATGTTTACACGTGTAGGAATTAACCCAGTATTAAGTGTAAGCCTACCTGCAATTCCACAATGAAGCCACGAGGGGGCGCCATCACACCACGACAAAGCAATTACAACATGCTCTGAATGTTGATGTGATTGTGTACAGTACACTGCCAAAAAGCATGTTTACACGTGTAGGAATTAACCCACTATTAACAGTGTAACCTTACCTGCAATTCCACAATAAAGCCACGAGGGGGCGCCCTCACACCACGACAAAGCAATTACAACATGCTCTGAATGTTGATGTGATTGTGTACAGTACACTGCCAAAAAGCATGTTTACACGTGTAGGAATTAACCCAGTATTAACAGTGTAAGCCTACCTGCAATTCCACAATAAAGCCACGAGGGGGCGCCATCACACCACGACAAAGCAATTACAACATGCTCTGAATGTTGATGTGATTGTGTACAGTACACTGCCAAAAAGCATGTTTACACGTGTAGGAATTAACCCAGTATTAACAGTGTAAGCCTACCTGCAATTCCACAATAAAGCCACGAGGGGGCGCCCTCACCCCACGACAAAGCAATTACAACATGCTCTGAATGTTGATGTGATGATTGTGTACAGTACACTGCCAAAAAGCATGTTTACACGTGTAGGAATTAACCCACTATTAACAGTGTAACCTTACCTGCAATTCCACAATAAAGCCACGAGGGGGCGCCATCACACCACGACAAAGCAATTACAACATGCTCTGAATGTTGATGTGATTGTGTACAGTACACTGCCAAAAAGCATGTTTACACGTGTAGGAATTAACCCACTATTAAAAGTGTAACCTTACCTGCAATTCCACAATAAAGCCACGAGGGGGCGCCACCACACCACGACAAAGCAATTACAACATGCTCTGAATGGTGATGTGATTGTGTACAGTACACTGCCAAAAAGCATGTTTACACGTGTAGGAATTAACCCAGTATTAACAGTGTAAGCCTACCTGCAATTCCACAATAAAGCCACGAGGGGGCGCCATCACACCACGACAAAGCAATTACAACATGCTCTGAATGGTGATGTGATTGTGTACAGTACACTGCCAAAAAGCATGTTTACACGTGTAGGAATTAACCCAGTATTAACAGTGTAACCTTACCTGCAATTCCACAATAAAGCCACGAGGGGGCGCCATCACACCACGACAAAGCAATTACAACATGCTCTGAATGGTGATGTGATTGTGTACAGTACACTGCCAAAAAGCATGTTTACACGTGTAGGAATTAACCCAGTATTAAAAGTGTAACCTTACCTGCAATTCCACAATAAAGCCACGAGGGGGCGCCATCACACCACGACAAAGCAATTACAACATGCTCTGAATGTTGATGTGATTGTGTACAGTACACTGCCAAAAAGCATGTTTACACGTGTAGGAATTAACCCAGTATTAACAGTGTAACCTTACCTGCAATTCCACAATAAAGCCACGAGGGGGCGCCATCACACCACGACAAAGCAATTACAACATGCTCTGAATGTTGATGTGATTGTGTACAGTACACTGCCAAAAAGCATGTTTACACGTGTAGGAATTAACCCACTATTAACAGTGTAAGCCTACCTGCAATTCCACAATAAAGCCACGAGGGGGCGCCATCACACCACGACAAAGCAATTACAACATGCTCTGAATGTTGATGTGATTGTGTACAGTACACTGCCAAAAAGCATGTTTACACGTGTAGGAATTAACCCACTATTAACAGTGTAACCTTACCTGCAATTCCACAATAAAGCCACGAGGGGGCGCCACCACACCACGACAAAGCAATTACAACATGCTCTGAATGGTGATGTGATTGTGTACAGTACACTGCCAAAAAGCATGTTTACACGTGTAGGAATTAACCCAGTATTAACAGTGTAAGCCTACCTGCAATTCCACAATAAAGCCACGAGGGGGCACCATCACACCACGACAAAGCAATTACAACATGCTCTGAATGTTGATGTGATTGTGTACAGTACACTGCCAAAAAGCATGTTTACACGTGTAGGAATTAACCCACTATTAACAGTGTAAGCCTACCTGCAATTCCACAATAAAGCCACGAGGGGGCGCCATCACACCACGACAAAGCAATTACAACATGCTCTGAATGGTGATGTGATTGTGTACAGTACACTGCCAAAAAGCATGTTTACACGTGTAGGAATTAACCCACTATTAACAGTGTAACCTTACCTGCAATTCCACAATAAAGCCACGAGGGGGCGCCATCACACCACGACAAAGCAATTACAACATGCTCTGAATGTTGATGTGATTGTGTACAGTACACTGCCAAAAAGCATGTTTACACGTGTAGGAATTAACCCACTATTAACAGTGTAACCTTACCTGCAATTCCACAATAAAGCCACGAGGGGGCGCCATCACACCACGACAAAGCAATTACAACATGCTCTGAATGTTGATGTGATTGTGTACAGTACACTGCCAAAAAGCATGTTTACACGTGTAGGAATTAACCCAGTATTAACAGTGTAACCTTACCTGCAATTCCACAATAAAGCCACGAGGGGGCGCCATCACACCACGACAAAGCAATTACAACATGCTCTGAATGTTGATGTGATTGTGTACAGTACACTGCCAAAAAGCATGTTTACACGTGTAGGAATTAACCCACTATTAACAGTGTAAGCCTACCTGCAATTCCACAATAAAGCCACGAGGGGGCGCCATCACACCACGACAAAGCAATTACAACATGCTCTGAATGTTGATGTGATTGTGTACAGTACACTGCCAAAAAGCATTTTTACACGTGTAGGAATTAACCCACTATTAACAGTGTAACCTTACCTGCAATTCCACAATAAAGCCACGAGGGGGCGCCACCACACCACGACAAAGCAATTACAACATGCTCTGAATGGTGATGTGATTGTGTACAGTACACTGCCAAAAAGCATGTTTACACGTGTAGGAATTAACCCAGTATTAACAGTGTAAGCCTACCTGCAATTCCACAATAAAGCCACGAGGGGGCACCATCACACCACGACAAAGCAATTACAACATGCTCTGAATGTTGATGTGATTGTGTACAGTACACTGCCAAAAAGCATGTTTACACGTGTAGGAATTAACCCACTATTAACAGTGTAAGCCTACCTGCAATTCCACAATAAAGCCACGAGGGGGCGCCATCACACCACGACAAAGCAATTACAACATGCTCTGAATGGTGATGTGATTGTGTACAGTACACTGCCAAAAAGCATGTTTACACGTGTAGGAATTAACCCAGTATTAACAGTGTAAGCCTACCTGCAATTCCACAATAAAGCCACGAGGGGGCGCCATCACACCACGACAAAGCAATTACAACATGCTCTGAATGTTGATGTGATTGTGTACAGTACACTGCCAAAAAGCATGTTTACACGTGTAGGAATTAACCCAGTATTAACAGTGTAACCTTACCTGCAATTCCACAATAAAGCCACGAGGGGGCGCCATCACACCACGACAAAGCAATTACAAACATGCTCTGAATGTTGATGTGATTGTGTACAGTACACTGCCAAAAAGCATGTTTACACGTGGAGGAATTAACCCAGTATTAACAGTGTAAGCCTACCTGCAATTCCACAATAAAGCCACGAGGGGGCGCCATCACACCACGACAAAGCAATTACAACATGCTCTGAATGTTGATGTGATTGTGTACAGTACACTGCCAAAAAGCATGTTTACACGTGTAGGAATTAACCCACTATTAACAGTGTAACCTTACCTGCAATTCCACAATAAAGCCACGAGGGGGCGCCATCACACCACGACAAAGCAATTACAAACATGCTCTGAATGTTGATGTGATTGTGTACAGTACACTGCCAAAAAGCATGTTTACACGTGTAGGAATTAACCCACTATTAAAAGTGTAACCTTACCTGCAATTCCACAATAAAGCCACGAGGGGGCGCCATCACACCACGACAAAGCAATTACAACATGCTCTGAATGTTGATGTGATTGTGTACAGTACACTGCCAAAAAGCATGTTTACACGTGTAGGAATTAACCCACTATTAACAGTGTAACCTTACCTGCAATTCCACAATAAAGCCACGAGGGGGCGCCATCACACCACGACAAAGCAATTACAACATGCTCTGAATGGTGATGTGATTGTGTACAGTACACTGCCAAAAAGCATGTTTACACGTGGAGGAATTAACCCAGTATTAACAGTGTAAGCCTACCTGCAATTCCACAATAAAGCCACGAGGGGGCGCCATCACACCACGACAAAGCAATTACAACATGCTCTGAATGTTGATGTGATTGTGTACAGTACACTGCCAAAAAGCATGTTTACACGTGTAGGAATTAACCCAGTATTAACAGTGTAACCTTACCTGCAATTCCACAATAAAGCCACGAGGGGGCGCCATCACACCACGACAAAGCAATTACAACATGCTCTGAATGTTGATGTGATTGTGTACAGTACACTGCCAAAAAGCATGTTTACACGTGTAGGAATTAACCCACTATTAACAGTGTAACCTTACCTGCAATTCCACAATAAAGCCACGAGGGGGCGCCATCACACCACGACAAAGCAATTACAACATGCTCTGAATGGTGATGTGATTGTGTACAGTACACTGCCAAAAAGCATGTTTACACGTGGAGGAATTAACCCAGTATTAACAGTGTAAGCCTACCTGCAATTCCACAATAAAGCCACGAGGGGGCGCCATCACACCACGACAAAGCAATTACAACATGCTCTGAATGTTGATGTGATTGTGTACAGTACACTGCCAAAAAGCATGTTTACACGTGTAGGAATTAACCCACTATTAACAGTGTAACCTTACCTGCAATTCCACAATAAAGCCACGAGGGGGCGCCATCACACCACGACAAAGCAATTACAAACATGCTCTGAATGTTGATGTGATTGTGTACAGTACACTGCCAAAAAGCATGTTTACACGTGTAGGAATTAACCCACTATTAACAGTGTAAGCCTACCTGCAATTCCACAATAAAGCCACGAGGGGGCGCCATCACACCACGACAAAGCAATTACAACATGCTCTGAATGGTGATGTGATTGTGTACAGTACACTGCCAAAAAGCATGTTTACACGTGGAGGAATTAACCCAGTATTAACAGTGTAAGCCTACCTGCAATTCCACAATAAAGCCACGAGGGGGCGCCATCACACCACGACAAAGCAATTACAACATGCTCTGAATGTTGATGTGATTGTGTACAGTACACTGCCAAAAAGCATGTTTACACGTGTAGGAATTAACCCAGTATTAACAGTGTAACCTTACCTGCAATTCCACAATAAAGCCACGAGGGGGCGCCATCACACCACGACAAAGCAATTACAACATGCTCTGAATGTTGATGTGATTGTGTACAGTACACTGCCAAAAAGCATGTTTACACGTGTAGGAATTAACCCACTATTAACAGTGTAACCTTACCTGCAATTCCACAATAAAGCCATGAGGGGGCGCCATCACACCACGACAAAGCAATTACAACATGCTCTGAATGTTGATGTGATTGTGTACAGTACACTGCCAAAAAGCATGTTTACACGTGTAGGAATTAACCCACTATTAACAGTGTAAGCCTACCTGCAATTCCACAATAAAGCCACGAGGGGGCGCCATCACACCACGACAAAGCAATTACAACATGCTCTGAATGTTGATGTGATTGTGTACAGTACACTGCCAAAAAGCATGTTTACACGTGTAGGAATTAACCCACTATTAACAGTGTAACCTTACCTGCAATTCCACAATAAAGCCACGAGGGGGCGCCACCACACCACGACAAAGCAATTACAACATGCTCTGAATGGTGATGTGATTGTGTACAGTACACTGCCAAAAAGCATGTTTACACGTGTAGGAATTAACCCAGTATTAACAGTGTAAGCCTACCTGCAATTCCACAATAAAGCCACGAGGGGGCGCCATCACACCACGACAAAGCAATTACAACATGCTCTGAATGTTGATGTGATTGTGTACAGTACACTGCCAAAAAGCATGTTTACACGTGTAGGAATTAACCCACTATTAAAAGTGTAACCTTACCTGCAATTCCACAATAAAGCCACGAGGGGGCGCCATCACACCACGACAAAGCAATTACAACATGCTCTGAATGTTGATGTGATTGTGTACAGTACACTGCCAAAAAGCATGTTTACACGTGTAGGAATTAACCCAGTATTAACAGTGTAAGCCTACCTGCAATTCCACAATAAAGCCACGAGGGGGCGCCATCACACCACGACAAAGCAATTACAACATGCTCTGAATGTTGATGTGATTGTGTACAGTACACTGCCAAAAAGCATGTTTACACGTGTAGGAATTAACCCACTATTAACAGTGTAAGCCTACCTGCAATTCCACAATAAAGCCACGAGGGGGCGCCATCACACCACGACAAAGCAATTACAACATGCTCTGAATGTTGATGTGATTGTGTACAGTACACTGCCAAAAAGCATGTTTACACGTGTAGGAATTAACCCACTATTAACAGTGTAACCTTACCTGCAATTCCACAATAAAGCCACGAGGGGGCGCCATCACACCACGACAAAGCAATTACAACATGCTCTGAATGGTGATGTGATTGTGTACAGTACACTGCCAAAAAGCATGTTTACACGTGTAGGAATTAAGTGTAACCTTACCTGCAATTCCACAATAAAGCCACGAGGGGGCGCCATCACACCACGACAAAGCAATTACAACATGCTCTGAATGTTGATGTGATTGTGTACAGTACACTGCCAAAAAGCATGTTTACACGTGTAGGAATTAACCCAGTATTAACAGTGTAAGCCTACCTGCAATTCCACAATAAAGCCACGAGGGGGCGCCATCACACCACGACAAAGCAATTACAACATGCTCTGAATGGTGATGTGATTGTGTACAGTACACTGCCAAAAAGCATGTTTACACGTGTAGGAATTAACCCACTATTAAAAGTGTAACCTTACCTGCAATTACACAATAAAGCCACGAGGGGGCGCCATCACACCACGACAAAGCAATTACAACATGCTCTGAATGTTGATGTGATTGTGTACAGTACACTGCCAAAAAGCATGTTTACACGTGTAGGAATTAACCCAGTATTAACAGTGTAAGCCTACCTGCAATTCCACAATAAAGCCACGAGGGGGTGCCATCACACCACGACAAAGCAATTACAACATGCTCTGAATGGTGATGTGATTGTGTACAGTACACTGCCAAAAAGCATGTTTACACGTGTAGGAATTAACCCAGTATTAACAGTGTAAGCCTACCTGCAATTCCACAACAAAGCCACGAGGGGGCGCCATCACACCACAACAAAGCAACTATAACATGACAACAGGTGGGACTCTTGCTCCACCTCTCCCCCACAACTAGACACCCCTACAGGCAAACACACGCATACGTAAGGCTTTTTACATACCTCCCAGCAACGCATCCGTCACCAGCATCGCACGGACCGGCACGGGTCCACACGTTGAAGGAGGCAGAGAAGGCGGCCCTAGACAAACAGGGATTACAATCGCTGCCGGTGAAGAAAGTGACGCGTACCTGCTGAGGGCCGGCTCTGGGTTCTCGCGGGCTACAAAGACCTGGTCCAGGTGCTGCAACAGAGACAGGGAGGTAAGACTGGGCTTCATCTATACCGGGCAACTTTCTGTATTGTCTTTCAGTGTTGATGTGATTGTGTATGTTGTTGTCTCTACCACTCCGAATAGTTGAGCCCAACATTGTGCTACTTACTGATATTTATTAATACTATTTAAAAAAGAAAAAGAAAAAAAAAAGATGAAAAATGCTAAGTTTGTAAAATAGATTTGATGCTTGAGTGCAACAAAGGGACATGATGGCAGCAAGCAGTCTTAAAATGGACACACACACGGGGATTACAATCTCTTCTGGTGAACAAACCGACACGCACCTGGCGAGGGACAGCCCTGGGTTCTCGAGGATTACAAAAACCTCCAGGCGCTGCAGCAGAGACTGGGGGGTAAGACTGGGGTCCTTCTGTACCGGGCAACCTTTCTGTATTGTCTCTCACTGTTGATGTGATTGCAGACAGCAACGTACACACCACTCTGAAAAGTTGGGCCCAACAGTGTGTTACTTGGCAAGTTTGTAAAACAGATCTGATGCTTGAGTGCAACAAAGGGACATGATGGCAGCAAGCAGTCTTAAAATGCACGCAGTTCACAGCACAAACCCCACACTAAAGAGAACATTAGCCAAAACATATTTCAAATTAATACAGTCCGTTCACCGCTTAATCACAAGAGAGGGATGCCTTGAAAAGGCAGATTTACCTAAAAGTGTGTTGAGACACTTTATGAAATCAACCTAATTTTAAAATTTGAATGCCACCTGCAATTTCACAATGAAGCCGCGTGGGGAGAGTCATCACACCACAACCAAGCAATTGAAACACGCTCTGATTGTTGATGTGGTTGTATATAGTACACTGCCTAAAGGCGTGCTAGACAGGTGAATAAATAACCCAATTTTAAAAACTAAAACCACCTGCAATTCCACACTTCATACCACACACCCCACACTAAACAAAACAGTAGCCAAAACGAAATCCAAGTTTCCCAACCAAATTTGGGAAATGATTTCCTTTTTTTTTTTTTTAAAAAAAAAAAAAAAAAAAAAAAAAGTTTTCACTTATTCTACAGAAGTTTCCCATGCAGCTGCATTTGTTCAAGCTAAGATAAGTTTTACTTATACACATATTGTATTAGCAGAAAGATATACACATGTAGACGTGCGATTCTTAAGTTAGCTTTTTTCCACCATATAAAATAATGTACATTGCACAAATAGCTGCATAAAACTTTCTGAATATTGATGATTCCTAATCACCTTCTAGTTTTATATAAACAATATATTTAATATAAACATTTGTTACAGTACAGCAGTAGCTGCGTGAAGGTTTAACAGGTATGATCTCAAAGTTATAGCACATGAACATTTACACACCTTACATGAACTTCAGAGAGAACTGGCACAGTGAGTCTTGAAGAAGTGAATTATAATTTAGTAGGGGTGCAGGGGCGCAGTGGGTTGGACCACAGTCCTGCTCTGTGGTGGGTCTGGGGTTCAAGTCCTGCTTGGGGTGCCTTGCGATGGACTGGCGTCCCGTCCTGGGTGTGTCCCCTCCCTCTCCGGCTTTACGCCCTGCGTCACCGGGTTGGCTCCGGTTCCCCGCGACCCCGTATGGGACAAGCGGTTCTGAAAACGTGTACGTGTGTGAATTTTAATTTACTAATGCTTGTCATGGTTTCCAGAGAAAACCATTTAGCATGCAAGTGCAGCCTTTCTATCAGCAACACAGAGCTGATATCCACTGGGGGGCAGGAGCTAATTTTGAGGACCCAAGGTAGGGTTAGAAAGTCAGACACAGAAGATATAAAAGAGATGGCAAGAACAAAGTAAGGATGAAGGACAAGTGCGAGGAGGGACATGAAGTTTTTGTGAGATTCCACAATGACAAGGTAAAAACATTAGATCAGCTGCAGTAATTTGTAAATAATGGGTTGTCATTTTGCTATTAAAATGCTCACGTAAATACTTCACTCCGATATTTTTCTGTAGGTCCATGTATCGTTTTGGAGTAGTTTACCAGGAGATGCTTTTCCAATTCAGATGGACGCTGACCACAGATACTCTTCCAGTCGGTTGTTGCGGGTGTGGTTCACAGAGCCATGGGGGAGATCCGAAGGGTAAAGGACAAGAACCAGTCCCTGAGGTGAATTTTATTGTTCTGCTTCACTCTGTTAAAGACTTCGATTGAATACAGGTGTGGCGAATACAGCTGGGTTTGTCCAAAGTTGCGCCCTTTATGGTCATTTAGAATATTGCCTCCAATGGTCATTACAATGCCAGTAATTAATAACATGCTGAAAAAAGCCTGTACTCCTCATTCTTGGAATATGGCTATTTAAAAAAAAAATAAAAAAAAAAAAAAACCAACCCTGGATGAGAATGAAGGGATTCAGTTGCTGGATTTCAGCACAAACTGCTGGTGATTATGAGAACATTGGAACCACTTAAAGCAAATTAAAAGCGCACCCCAAGGTTCAAATCTTTGAAACCTTCATCCCCCCCATGGATCAGAGTGGATTACCAGAACATTAAAAGTGTCTGGTGCAACAAACTGCCCAGTGCGGCACAGACAATTTCCCCATCCATCGCTTAAACTGTTTAAAAATCTTTACTCAATAAATAAACAATAAAAAGTGGCATGCCACTACTAAAACTGTCACATCCCCACCCGCACCACAATCGGCAGCACCTGGCTCCGATTAAACGCTTGACGGTAATCAGCATACTTGTCTTTAGAAGACACTCCTCAGCCACACATCTCGTTGAGACATCTGGCTTTGCTATGCTAACAGCATTTATCCTGTTCCCTGTTGTTTGTTCTTGATGTCTGACCATTTGCCTTGCTTCCTGACTATGTCCATGAGTCTCTGCAGTGTAAACATTACATGATGGAATCTTTAAAACACACACAAAAAAAAAAAAAAAAAAAACATCCCCCATGGCAAAAAGACACAAATAAACTTGTCCGGCAACTCTACTGCACAAGAGAGGCGGTTCCCTGGCCTGTTCCCAAGGTGTTGCTGTACACCTTACCTATCATTTTCTTTGCATGTTTCTCTTTTCACATCATCTCCCCCATTTAGACATTTTGATACGATATATAAACAATGCAAATAACCAAATACACCAAATAAAAAACAATTTTAAATTGGTAAGAAAACACCCACATATGTAATGAAAACTCTACTACAATAAACCAAAAAAGATGATAAATACAAACACACCACACAGTAATTTTCAAAGACTACTTCAAAGTACAATAAATTACTATAAGTTATAAAATTGTGCAATTAAATATAGGGGGTAAAGAGACAGTTGCACCCTCTTATGCACAGGAGATATGTTCCGAGGCCCCCGCTGGATGCCTGAAACCGTGGATAGCACTGAACCCTATATATAGTCCGTTTTTTCCTAACAGAAGCAGAAGAAATAAAACTAAGAACGCTACTAAGTGACCAATGGGCAGGTAGCGTATACAGCACGGATACGCTGGACAAGGGGATGATTGACGTAATGGCGCGAGATTTCATCATGCTGCTCAGAATGGAGCGCAGACAGACTTAAGTCAAGCATCACTCCCAGACTCTTAGCTAAGGAAGTAGGCAAAATGAACGAGTTTCCCACTTTGATGGAGAGGCCATGACAGGAAGACAGGCTAGCTGCGAAGTGTAGGATCTCTGTTCACCAGTGATATCAACAGCCTATACACGAACATTGCAACAGACCTGGGCCTGAGAGCAGTAAAGAACACCATTCTAAGGTACCCAGACCACAATGGACCAGACACTGAACTCCTACAATTACTGGAAATCAGTGTCATCAGGAATAATTCTGAATTTAACAAACAAGTCTACCTACAGATACAGCGGACAGCAATGGGTTTAAAAAAAAAAAAAGAAAAAAGAAAAATTTGCCCTTGGTCTACGCGAGCATCTACATGGCAGACTGGGAGAAAACTCTATTTATGAAATGCCCAAACAGACCACTCCAGTGCTACAGATACCTGGGTGACATTTTCAGGGTCTGGCACCATGGCCACGAGGATTTTGACACACTCATGAACACACACACCACTCCAAAATAACAATAAAACAACACTGAGACACACAGGAAGTAAACTTCCTGGACACCACAGTCCATTACAGTAAACCTCAAGGTGGCTTTAAAAACACTCGAGACCAAGGTTTACTTTAAAAGCACTGACACACACTGTCTACCGCACAAATCCAGCTTCCAGCCCAAACGCACCTTCCAAGGATTGATCAAGTCCCAACTCATCAGGTTCCACCGAATATGCTCAGAGAAAACAGAGTTCAACAACACCACCGGAACTCTGTTCCGAGCTCTTAGACCGAGGGAATAGGTTCCGGAGACATATCAAGTCACAGACAATGAACTCAATATAGGAAGGCCATGGTAGCAGGGTGACTCACACTGAAAAGGTCATCCCACTAATATAAATAATGTGTCGGCAGAATGATACTTTGGCTCCTTTTCCAAAAAGCGTTATGCTCAATTACAGTTGTATGCTCAACGCAAACCAAATGTGCATCTTACGGGTGAACACGAATTTACCTTAGATAGAAAGGCAATAATTCCAGTAAATTATTGCACCAGCAAGATGGTGTGTGTTGTGTGCTGCTGTGTGCTTGAAGCAGGGGAGGAGACACAGAGCTGTTTTACCGGGGGGGCGGGGGGGGGGGGCTTCTTCTGGGCCGAAAGGAAGAGAGAATCCACCCAGTGTTCGATAACGAAGAGTTTTACTCGGCTGGGTGCTGCCCCAGTGCATGCAGTTCTGCACAGAGAATTTCACCAGAGAAGTTTCTTGAAGGATTTGGTCCTGCTTTACTGCTCTTTCCCCTTCTCTATCTACTGCACACTCGGACCGCCTGCTTTCAGGAAGGAGGAGATGCTGTGCGACCAATAATGAGTGGACCAGCTTTTGAAAAGCAGCTCGCCAGCATTTTGACTGACATCCCAAACTCTATGAGCTGCCACCCTGCATCCAAAGACTCTCCAACCTTGCCCGACTTCTCAGCCACAGATATGGGTTTCTACAGAGGACAGATGGGGCACAGCCAACATGAGTACTATCAGAGCCAGACCTACTCACAATCTGTGAACCCTACTCGTACCACCAGTTTAACCCGAACGGAATGGGGGGCCCGGGGGCATAACCCACAAAGTCAGAATACACCTACAGTAACTCATACAAGCAATACGGACATTATAAACAGGGAGCTGCAGACACCACCCCAGGACACTGGTAAGTCTGAACTTTCCACAGATATAAACCCATGTAGACTATGATAATGTAATCTTTAATATGAGCTTTCAACACCAGCAAAACATATTCATTTTTCCTTAAACCAGCCCTTGGACTATCAGAGAAAAGCAGCTTGCTTACTAGAGCTTATAGGTTTTCACTGTATCTTACATAGCTTTTTTAACATAACTTGTATGTCCCTATATACTTTATCTGAAAACATATCATATGTCCAATGATTTAAGAATACTCACATTTATTACTTTTGTAGTTTCATTTTGAATACCATACCCCCCCCCCACTCCCCTTTGGTGAAACTGAAATGTTGAGTGTGTACAGTAGCTGTTGCTAATATGTGGTTCATTTTATCCATCACACTGTATCGTATGTATATGCTGCACCTGTACATTGTTTGGAAAGCAAGGAATAGAGAACTCACGTGGTCATGCACACGCTCTCGGTTCAGTCCCTGAATGATGGTGTTATCATAGTCTGTTGAAGACAATGAGGACACACTGGGAGATGTTGGGCCTCTTCTTGGTGCTCCAGATGATCCTGAAGTGCTGGGGCAATTTTGCAATGGAGAAGATGGACTCACACCCACATCACTCAGCATGATGTACACTAACTTGATTGTACTTCTGTCCCGTATGTCTTGTACTGATGTAACATTCATGAATTCATTACTGAAGTCAGGATCCACGAACTGAATACCAAAGTCTCGTTCAATTCCAAATGCTTGGCAAATTGTACTGTGAAACTCCTTTAAAGTTTCTGGCCTTCCCGAATGGAGAAGCCATTAGAAGAAGCCATTTTAAAGCCATCATTGTCCACGATGACTCTGAGCTTCATATGCCGTGCCGTTAAAATGTTGTTAAATCAATATTTGGTAATGTTGTTACTTCAGTACAACATTTTCACAGTTCACTCAAAACATGAAGAGTTTAGCTGTCTACGCATGACCTGTGACAGGTTGACTCTATGCTGCAATTAGCCATTATACTACTATAGGAAAAACAAAGACACAGAACCACATCTAGCAAGAAGCTGAAAGTTGAAGAAGATGAAAGAAATGTGTACCGGTACTTTTTTCAGCATGAATGTAAACAGCACTTCAGTGTGAATTATAAGATGACGACTTACTGATGTTGAGCTCCTCCTTCTTCCCTATATATTTTTCCTTCAATTTCGCTTTTTTTTTAATCGTCATTTGCTGTACCATAACCGTGGTAACAATAAAGAAAGAAAAAACTGATACCACACAATTACAGAAATTTATCCGCAGCTGTTGCAGATCTATGGAGTTGTGGTGTTGGAGATTCTATTCAGTGTGCTCTCATGTTGGTGAAGTATCGATCACATGACCTTTGTTGTGCGTGATGTGTTCTGATGAAGCACGTATGTAAATAAATGTTCTCCCCTTCCGGTTTAAGCAAACCGATGGTGTGAACGTGTACTTTGTTACCTCCGTTAAGTATAATCTATTTACCACTTCTCAAACGCAGAGATGGCTGCGCCAACATGTGGTTTAAAACATTGTTTTAAACTGAATGACCGCTGAAATACTGCTGCCATCAGTATCGCTTTTTAAGTGTTTGTTAAATGCACTTACTAAACAATATGGGATCCCCAAAAAGTTCTGTTCCACATTACACCAAGATTAGACATGAAGAGCCTGCAACTGAAATAAACTAAAAATGAACAGGAATTAGCTAAATGGGCAAGCCTGTTCACAAAGAAAATGTAGTTGTCCAGTTAGTAATGACTAACTTGTGTGTCTACAACATGCCTGTGTGACTCACATCAGGTCACTTACTTGTGAAGATGTTAAGTCCAAATTTTCGTTATTTACATATGAAATATGCAACAAATGCAGTTTTTAGGAGGAAGACAATTTTCAGCAATAATTCTTTTGTTTATTAACTTATATTATTTCTTAATTCACTGGTGGAATATTTTCTAGCAAAGTTGTGAATGGTGGGCACACGACGCGGGGACGTCGAGATATCCGATTTTTTGCTAGCTGGTAGGTTAACGTTTTTTTTAGTTCTGTTTTGTGCTCTGCTTTCATCAGAAATTCTAATGTACTATCAAACCAAAGTACTACAAGTTGTCTATGTGATAGTTAAGTTTAGCTTTGAAAGCATAATTTCTAAATGCTGTAACTAGTGATTTCGTAAAAATTACAGCTCATCAGAGAAATTACACTTTGCTAGAAAATATTCCACCAGTGAATTAAGAAATAATATAAGTTAATAAACAAAAGAATTATTGCTGAAAATTGTCTTCTCTCCTAATAGCATGGCTACAAATTGCTTACTTACCAAAAATGAGGATCCTTGGACAGGGTTATACCGAATTTACGTAACGCGCAGTACTGTTACAAACCCTTGATAGTGAAAAAGATCCCCACCTCCACGACACAAAAAAGCGGGAAAACGTATATAGACATGCGCAGAGAGAACAGTATGTCGAAAGTTCATTGAACAGTTTTTTCAAATTACCTTTAATTGAATAAAATTTACTTGTTTTCAATATAGCAAGTACATTTTTAAATTAATTTAAAAACATCTGTAGTATTAAATTACACATTAAAATCTATAAATTAAAAGTTCCCAAAAGCGACTCTTTCACGATGTGAGTTCTTCTTGCATACATCTACTATGCATACCGAAAATTTCGAAATGGTGGGCACAAGAAAACGCGGGGATGAGATAATCCGAGTTTCTAGCTGGTAGGTTAGGTTATTTCTTAATTCACTGGTGGAATATTTTCTAGCAAGTGTGTAATTTCTCTGATGAGCTATAATTTTTACGAAATCACTTGCAGCATTTAGAAATTATGCTTTCAAAGCTAAACTTAACTATGACACAGACAACTTGTAGTACTTTGGTTAGTACATTAGAATTTCTGATGAAACAAAGCAGAGCATAATAAACAGAACTAAAAAAAACGTTAACCTACCAGCTAGCAAACTCGGATTATCTCATCCCCGCGTTTTCTTGTGCCCACCATTTCGAAATTTTCGGTATGCATAGATGTATGCAAGAAGAACTCACATCGTGAAAGAGTCGCTTTTGGGAACTTTTAATTTATAGATTTTAATGTGTAATTTAATACTACAGATGTTTTTAAATTAATTTAAAATGTACTTGCTATATTGAAAACAAGTAAATTTTATTCAATTAAAGGTAATTTGAAAAAACTGTTCAATGAACTTTCGACATACTGTTCTCTCTGCGCATGTCTATATACGTTTTCCCGCTTTTTTGTGTCGTGGAGGTGGGGATCTTTTTCACTATCAAGGGTTTGCAACAGTACTGCGCGTTACGTAAATTCGGTATAACCCTGTCCAAGGATCCTCATTTTTGGTAAGTAAGCAATTTGTAGCCATGCCATGGGTGTGTAATTTTTTTTTTTATACTTAAATACAGTATATGTCTTAGACTTAACGTGGTCGGAGCTGCTACCAGTGAAGGTTGTGAAATGGTGGGCACACGACGCGGGGACGTCGAGATATCCGATTTTTTGCTAGCTGGTAGGTTAACGTTTTTTTTAGTTCTGTTTTGTGCTCTGCTTTCATCAGAAATTCTAATGTACTATCAAACCAAAGTACTACAAGTTGTCTATGTGATAGTTAAGTTTAGCTTTGAAAGCATAATTTCTAAATGCTGTAACTAGTGATTTCGTAAAAATTACAGCTCATCAGAGAAATTACACTTTGCTAGAAAATATTCCACCAGTGAATTAAGAAATAATATAAGTTAATAAACAAAAGAATTATTGCTGAAAATTGTCTTCTCTCCTAAAAACTGGCATTTGTTGCATATTTCATATGTAAATAACGAAAATTTGGACTTAACATCTTCACAAGTAAGTGACCTGATGTGAGTCACACAGGCATGTTGTAGACACACAAGTTAGTCATTACTAACTGGACAACTACATTTTCTTTGTGAACAGGCTTGCCCATTTAGCTAATTCCTGTTCATTTTTAGTTTATTTCAATTGCAGGCTCTTCATGTCTAATCTTGGTGTAATGTGGAACAGAACTTTTTGGGGATCCCATATTGTTTTAGTAAGTGCATTTAACAAACACTTAAAAAGCGATACTGATGGCAGCAGTATTTCAGCGGTCATTCAGTTTAAAACAATGTTTTAAACCACATGTTGGCGCAGCCATCTCTGCGTTTGAGAAGTGGTAAATAGATTATACTTAACGGAGGTAACAAAGTACACGTTCACACCATCGGTTTGCTTAAACCGGAAGGGGAGAACATTTATTTACATACGTGCTTCATCAGAACACATCACGCACAACAAAGGTCATGTGATCGATACTTCACCAACATGAGAGCACACTGAATAGAATCTCCAACACCACAACTCCATAGATCTGCAACAGCTGCGGATAAATTTCTGTAATTGTGTGGTATCAGTTTTTTCTTTCTTTATTGTTACCACGGTTATGGTACAGCAAATGACCATTAAAAAAAAAAGCGAAATTGAAGGAAAAATATATAGGGAAGAAGGAGGAGCTCAACATCAGTAAGTCGTCATCTTATAATTCACACTGAAGTGCTGTTTACATTCATGCTGAAAAAGTACCGGTACACATTTCTTTCATCTTCTTCAACTTTCAGCTTCTTGCTAGATGTGGTTCTGTGTCTTTGTTTTTCCTATAGTAGTATAATGGCTAATTGCAGCATAGAGTCAACCTGTCACAGGTCATGTGTAGACAGCTAAACTCTTCATGTTTTGAGTGAACTGTGAAAATGTTGTACTGAAGTAACAACATTACCAAATATTGATTTAACAACATTTTAACGGCACGGCATATGAAGCTCAGAGTCATCGTGGACAATGATGGCTTTAAAATGGCTTCTTCTAATGGCTTCTCCATTCGGGAAGGCCAGAAACTTTAAAGGAGTTTCACAGTACAATTTGCCAAGCATTTGGAATTGAACGAGACTTTGGTATTCAGTTCGTGGATCCTGACTTCAGTAATGAATTCATGAATGTTACATCAGTACAAGACATACGGGACAGAAGTACAATCAAGTTAGTGTACATCATGCTGAGTGATGTGGGTGTGAGTCCATCTTCTCCATTGCAAAATTGCCCCAGCACTTCAGGATCATCTGGAGCACCAAGAAGAGGCCCAACATCTCCCAGTGTGTCCTCATTGTCTTCAACAGACTATGATAACACCATCATTCAGGGACTGAACCGAGAGCGTGTGCATGACCGCGTGAGTTCTCTATTCCTTGCTTTCCAAACAATGTACAGGTGCAGCATATACATACGATACAGTGTGATGGATAAAATGAACCACATATTAGCAACAGCTACTGTACACACTCAACATTTCAGTTTCACCAAAGGGGAGTGGGGGGGGGTATTCAAAATGAAACTACGAAAGTAATAAATGTGAGTATTCTTAAATCATTGGACATATGATATGTTTTCAGATAAAGTATATAGGGACATATAAGTTATGTTAAAAAAGCTATGTAAGATACAGTGAAAACCTATAAGCTCTAGTAAGCAAGCTGCTTTTCTCTGGTAGTCCAAGGGCTGGTTTAAGGAAAAATGAATATGTTTTGCTGGTGTTGAAAGCTCATATTAAAGATTACATTATCATAGTCTACATGGGTTTATATTTGTGGAAAGTTCAGACTTACCAGTGTCCTGGGGTGGTGTCTGCAGCTCCCTGTTTATAATGTCCGTATTGCTTGTATGAGTTACTGTAGGTGTATTCTGACTTTGTGGGTTATGCCCCCGGGCCCCCCATTCCGTTCGGGTTAAACTGGTGGTACGAGTAGGGGTTCACAGATTGTGAGTAGGTCTGGCTCTGATAGTACTCATGTTGGCTGTGCCCCGTCTGTCCTCTGTAGAAACCCATATCTGTGGCTGAGAAGTCGGGCAAGGTTGGAGAGTCTTTGGATGCAGGGTGGCAGCTCATAGAGTTTGGGATGTCAGTCAAAATGCTGGCGAGCTGCTTTTCAAAAGCTGGTCCACTCATTATTGGTCGCACAGCATCTCCTCCTTCCTGAAAGCAGACGGTCCGAGTGTGCAGTAGATAGAGAAGGGGAAAGAGCAGTAAAGCAGGACCAAATCCTTCAAAAAACTTCTCTGGTGAAATTCTCTGTGCAGAACTGCATGCACTGGGGCAGCACCCAGCCGAGTAAAACTCTTCGTTATCGAACACTGGGTGGATTCTCTCTTCCTTTCGGCCCAGAAGAAGCCCCCCCCCCCCCGGTAAAACAGCTCTGTGTCTCCTCCCCTGCTTCAAGCACACAGCACACACAACACACACCATCTTGCTGGTGCAATAATTTACTGGAATTATTGCCTTTCTATCTAAGGTAAATTCGTGTTCACCCGTAAGATGCACATTTGGTTTGCGTTGAGCATACAACTGTAATTGAGCATAACGCTTTTTGGAAAAGGAGCCAAAATATCATTCTGCCGACACATTATTTATATTAGTGGGATGACCTTTTCAGTGTGAGTCACCCTGCTACCATGGCCTTCCTATATTGAGTTAATTGTCTGTGACTTGATATGTCTCCGGAACCTATTCCCTCGGTCTAAGAGCTCGGAACAGAGTTCCGGTGGTGTTGTTGAACTCTGTTTTCTCTGAGCATATTCGGTGGAACCTGATGAGTTGGGACTTGATCAATCCTTGGAAGGTGCGTTTGGGCTGGAAGCTGGATTTGTGCGGTAGACAGTGTGTGTCAGTGCTTTTAAAGTAAACCTTGGTCTCGAGTGTTTTAAAGCCACCTTGAGGTTTACTGTAATGGACTGTGGTGTCCAGGAAGTTTACTTCCTGTGTGTCTCAGTGTTGTTTTATTGTTATTTTGGAGTGGTGTGTGTGTTCATGAGTGTGTCAAAATCCTCGTGGCCATGGTGCCAGACCCTGAAAATGTCACCCAGGTATCTGTAGCACTGGAGTGGTCTGTTTGGGCATTTCATAAATAGAGTTTTATCCCAGTCTGCCATGTAGATGCTCGTGTAGACCAAGGGCAAATTTTTCTTTTTTTTTAAACCCATTGCTGTCCGCTGTATCTGTAGGTAGACTTGTGTGTTAAATTCAGAATTATTCCTGATGACACTGATTTCCAGTAATTGTAGGAGTTCAGTGTCTGGTCCATTGTGGTCTGGGTACCTTAGAATGGTGTTCTTTACTGCTCTCAGGCCCAGGTCTGTTGCAATGTTCGTGTATAGGCTGTTGATATCACTGGTGAACAGAGATCCTACACTTCGCAGCTAGCCTGTCTTCCTGTCATGGCCTCTCCATCAAAGTGGGAAACTCGTTCATTTTGCCTACTTCCTTAGCTAAGAGTCTGGGAGTGATGCTTGACTTAAGTCTGTCTGCGCTCCATTCTGAGCAGCATGATGAAATCTCGCGCCATTACGTCAATCATCCCCTTGTCCAGCGTATCCGTGCTGTATACGCTACCTGCCCATTGGTCACTTAGTAGCGTTCTTAGTTTTATTTCTTCTGCTTCTGTTAGGAAAAAACGGACTATATATAGGGTTCAGTGCTATCCACGGTTTCAGGCATCCAGCGGGGGCCTCGGAACATATCTCCTGTGCATAAGAGGGTGCAACTGTCTCTTTACGCACTATATTTAATTGCACAATTTTATAACTTACAGTAATTTATTGTACTTTGAAGTAGTCTTTGAAAATTACTGTGTGGTGTGTTTGTATTTATCTTTTTTTGGTTTATTGTAGTAGAGTTTTCATTACATATGTGGGTGTTTTCTTACCAATTTAAAATTGTTTTTTATTTGGTGTATTTGGTTATTTGCATTGTTTATATATCGTATCAAAATGTCTAAATGGGGGAGATGATGTGAAAAGAGAAACATGCAAAGAAAATGATAGGTAAGGTGTACAGCAACACCTTGGGAACAGGCCAGGGAACCGCCTCTCTTGTGCAGTAGAGTTGCCGGACAAGTTTATTTGTGTCTTTTTGCCATGGGGTATGTTTTTTTTTTTTTGTGTGTTTTAAAGATTCCATCATGTAATGTTTACACTGCAGAAACTCATGGACATAGTCAGGAAGCAAGGCAAATGGTCAGACATCAAGAACAAACAACAGGGAACAGGATAAATGCTGTTAGCATAGCAAAGCCAGATGTCTCAACGAGATGTGTGGCTGAGGAGTGTCTTCTAAAGACAAGTATGCTGATTACCGTCAAGCGTTTAATCGGAGCCAGGTGCTGCCGATTGTGGTGCGGGTGGGGATGTGACAGTTTTATTGTAGATGTTTTAGTAGTGGCATGCCACTTTTTGTTGTTTATTTATTGAGTAAAGATTTTTAAACCGTTTAAGCGATGGATGGGGAAATTTTCTGTGCCGCACTGGACAGTTTGTTGCACCAGACACTTTTAATGTTCTGGTAATCCACTCTGATCCATGGGGGGGATGAAGGTTTCAAAGATTTGAACCTTGGGGTGCGCTTTTAATTTGCTTTAAGTGGTTCCAATGTTCTCATAATCACCAGCAGTTTGTGCTGAAATCCAGCAACTGAATCCCTTCATTCTCATCCAGGGTTGGTTTTTTTTTTTTTGATAGCCATATTCCAAGAATGAGGAGTACAGGCTTTTTTCAGCATGTTATTAATTACTGGCATTGTAATGACCATTGGAGGCAATATTCTAAATGACCATAAAGGGCGCAACTTTGGACAAACCCAGCTCTATTCGCCACACCTGTATTCAATCGAAGTCTTTAACAGAGTGAAGCAGAACAATAAAATTCACCTCAGGGATTGGTTCTTGTCCTTTACCCTTTGGATCTCCCCCATGGCTCTTTGAACCACACCCGCAACAACCGACTGGAAGAGTATCTGTGGTCAGCGTCCATCTGAATTGGAAAAGCATCTCCTGGTAAACTACTCCAAAACGATACATGGATCTACAGAAAAATATCTGAGTGAAGTATTTACGTGAGCATTTTAATAGCAAAATGACAACCCATTATTTACAAATTACTGCAGCTGATCTAATGTTTTTACCTTGTCATTGTGGAATCTCACAAAAACTTCACACCCCTCCTCGCACTTGTCCTTGATCCTTACTTTGTTCTTGCCATCTCTTTTATATCTTCTGTGTCTGACTTTCTAACCCTACCTTGGGTCCTCAAAATTAGCTCCTGCCCCCCCAGTGGATATCAGCTCTGTGTTGCTGATAGAAAGGCTGCACTTGCATGCTAAATGGTTTTCTCTGGAAACCATGACAAGCATTAGTAAATTTAAAATTCACACACGTACACGTTTTCAGAACCGCTTGTCCCATACGGGGTCGCGGGGAACCGGAGCCAACCCGGTGACGCAGGGCGTAAAGCTGGAGGGGGAGGGGACACACCCAGGACGGGACGCCAGTCCATCGCAAGGCACCCCAAGCAAGACTTGAACCCCAGACCCACCGCAGAGGAGGACTGTGGTCCAACCCACTGCGCCACCGCACCCCTACTAAATTATAATTCACTTCTTCCAGACTCACTGTGCCAGTTCTCTCTGAAGTTCATGTAAGGTGTGTAAATGTTCATGTGCTATAACTTTGAGATCATACCTGTTAAACCTTCACGCAGCTACTGCTGTACTGTAACAAATGTTTATATTAAATATATTGTTTATATAAAACTAGAAGGTGATTAGGAATCATCAATATTCAGAAAGTTTTATGCAGCTATTTGTGCAATGTACATTATTTTATATGGTGGAAAAAAGCTAACTTAAGAATTGCACATCTACATGTGTATTTCTTTCTGCTAATACAATATGTGTATAAGTAAAACTTATCTTAGCTTGAACAAATGCAGCTGCATGGGAAACTTCTGTAGAATAAGTGAAAACTTTTTTTTTTTTTTTTTTTTTTTTTTTTCTTAAAAAAAAAAAAAAAGGAAATTTCCCAAATTTGGTTGGGAAACTTGGATTTTGTTTTGGCTACTGTTTTGTTTAGTGTGGGGTGTGTGGTATGAAGTGTGGAATTGCAGGTGGTTTTATTTTTAAAATTGGGTTATTTATTCACCTGTCTAACACACCTTTAGGCAGTGTACTATATACAACCACATCAACAGTCAGAGCATGTTTCAGTTGTTTGGTTGTGGTGTGATGACTCTCCCCACGTGGCTTCATTGTGAAATTGCAGATGGCATTGAAATTTTAAAATTAGGTTGATTGCTGTCTGCAATCACATCAACAGTGAGAGACAATACAGAAAGGTCGCCCGGTACAGAAGGACCTCAGTCTTACCCCCCAGTCTCTGCTGCAGCGCCTGGAGGTTTTTGTAATCCTCGAGAACCCAGGGCTGTCCCTCGCCAGGTGCATGTCGGTTTGTTCACCAGAAGAGATTGTAATCCCCGTGTGTGTGTCCATTTTAAGACTGCTTGCTGCCATCATGTCCCTTTGTTGCACTCAAGCATCAAATCTATTCTGCAAACTTACCATTTTTCACCTTTTTTTTTTCTTTTTCAAATAGTATTAATAAATATCAGTAAATAGCACAATGTTGGGCTCAACTATTCGGAGTGGTAGAGACAACAACATACACAATCACATCAACACTGAAAGACAATACAGAAAGTTGCCCGGTATAGATGAAGCCCAGTCTTACCTCCCTGCCTCTGTTGCAGCACCTGGACCAGGTCTTTGTAGTCCTCGAGAACCCAGAGCCGGCCCTCAGCAGGTGCGCGTCACTTTCTTCACCGGCAGCGATTGTAATCCCTGTTTGTCTAGGGCCGCCTTCTCTGCCTCCTTCAACGTGTGGACCCGTGCCGGTCCGTGCGATGCTGGTGACGGATGCGTTGCTGGGAGGTATGTAGAAAGCCTTACGTATGCGTGTGTTTGCCTGTAGGGGTGTCTAGTTGTGGGGGAGAGGTGGAGCAAGAGTCCCACCTGTTGTCATGTTATAGTTGCTTTGTTTGTGGTGTGATGGCATCCCATCGTGGCTTCATTGTGGAATTGCAGGTAAGCTTAAAATTTTAAAATTGGGTTAATTTGTTCACCTGTCTCGTCACGCATTTAGGCAGTGTACTGTACCCAATTTTAAAAATTTTTAACCCTACCTGCAATTCCACAATGAAGGCACGAGGGGGATGCCGTCACACCACAACAAAGCAACTATAACATGCTCTGACTGTTCGTGTGATTGGGTTAATTTGTTCACCTGTCTCGTCACGCATTTAGGCAGTGTACTGTACACAGTCACATCAACAGTCAGAGCATGTTTTCTTTAGTGTGTGTGTGTGTGTGTGTGTGTGTGTGTGTGTGTCCATTTTAAGACTGCTTGCTGCCATCATGTCCCTTTGTTGCACTCAAGCATCAAATCTATTTTACAAACTTGCCAAGTAACACAATGTTGGGCCCAACTATTCAGAGTGGTGTGTACGTTGCTGTCTGCAATCACATCAACAGTGAGAGACAATACAGAAAGGTCGCCCGGTACAGAAGGACCTCAGTCTTACCCCCCAGTCTCTGCTGCAGCGCCTGGAGGTTTTTGTAATCCTCGAGAACCCAGGGCTGTCCCTCGCCAGGTGCGTGTCGGTTTGTTCACCAGAAGAGATTGTAATCCCCGTGTGTGTGTCCATTTTAAGACTGCTTGCTGCCATCATGTCCCTTTGTTGCACTCAAGCATCAAATCTATTCTGCA
Organism: Scleropages formosus; assembly: GCF_900964775.1. Classification (NCBI taxonomy): domain Eukaryota; kingdom Metazoa; phylum Chordata; class Actinopteri; order Osteoglossiformes; family Osteoglossidae; genus Scleropages; species Scleropages formosus. The sequence goes on along the minus strand of NW_021641043.1, from coordinate 77,082 downwards.
AACTTACCATTTTTCACCTTTTTTTTTTTTTTCTTTTTTAAATAGTATTAATAAATATCAGTAAGTAGCACAATGTTGGGCTCAACTATTCGGAGTGGTAGAGACAACAACATACACAATCACATCAACACTGAAAGACAATACAGAAAGTTGCCTGGTATAGATGAAGCCCAGTCTTACCTCCCTGTCTCTGTTGCAGCACCTGGACCAGGTCTTTGTAGTCCGCGAGAACCCAGAGCCGGCCCTCAGCAGGTGCGCGTCACTTTCTTCACCGGCAGCGATTGTAATCCCTGTTTGTCTAGGGCCGCCTTCTCTGCCTCCTTCAACGTGTGGACCCGTGCCGGTCCGTGCGATGCTGGTGACGGATGCGTTGCTGGGAGGTATGTAAAAAGCCTTAGGTATGCGTGTGTTTGCCTATAGGGTGTCTAGTTGTGGGGGAGAGGTGGAGCAAGAGTCCCACCTGTTGTCATGTTATAGTTGCTTTGTTGTGGTGTGATGGCGCCCCCTCGTGGCTTTATTGTGGAATTGCAGGTAAGGTTACACTTTTAATACTGGGTTAATTCCTACACGTGTAAACATGCTTTTTGGCAGTGTACTGTACACAATCACATCAACATTCAGAGCATGTTGTAATTGCTTTGTCGTGGTGTGATGGCGCCCCCTCGTGGCTTTATTGTGGAATTGCAGGTAAGGTTACACTTTTAATACTGGGTTAATTCCTACACGTGTAAACATGCTTTTTGGCAGTGTACTGTACACAATCACATCAACATTCAGAGCATGTTGTAATTGCTTTGTCGTGGTGTGATGGCGCCCCCTCGTGGCTTTATTGTGGAATTGCAGGTAAGGTTACACTGTTAATACTGGGTTAATTCCTACACGTGTAAACATGCTTTTTGGCAGTGTACTGTACACAATCACATCAACATTCAGAGCATGTTGTAATTGCTTTGTCGTGGTGTGATGGCGCCCCCTCGTGGCTTTATTGTGGAATTGCAGGTAAGGTTACACTGTTAATAGTGGGTTAATTCCTACACGTGTAAACATGCTTTTTGGCAGTGTACTGTACACAATCACATCAACATTCAGAGCATGTTGTAATTGCTTTGTCGTGGTGTGATGGCGCCCCCTCGTGGCTTTATTGTGGAATTGCAGGTAGGCTTACACTGTTAATACTGGGTTAATTCCTACACGTGTAAACATGCTTTTTGGCAGTGTACTGTACACAATCACATCAACATTCAGAGCATGTTGTAATTGCTTTGTCGTGGTGTGATGGCGCCCCCTCGTGGCTTTATTGTGGAATTGCAGGTAAGGTTACACTGTTAATACTGGGTTAATTCCTACACGTGTAAACATGCTTTTTGGCAGTGTACTGTACACAATCACATCAACATTCAGAGCATGTTGTAATTGCTTTGTCGTGGTGTGATGGCGCCCCCTCGTGGCTTTATTGTGGAATTGCAGGTAAGGTTACACTGTTAATATCTGGGTTAATTCCTACACGTGTAAACATGCTTTTTGGCAGTGTACTGTACACAATCACATCAACATTCAGAGCATGTTGTAATTGCTTTGTCGTGGTGTGATGGCGCCCCCTCGTGGCTTTATTGTGGAATTGCAGGTAGGCTTACACTGTTAATACTGGGTTAATTCCTACACGTGTAAACATGCTTTTTGGCAGTGTACTGTACACAATCACATCAACATTCAGAGCATGTTGTAATTGCTTTGTCGTGGTGTGATGGCGCCCCCTCGTGGCTTTATTGTGGAATTGCAGGTAAGGTTACACTGTTAATACTGGGTTAATTCCTACACGTGTAAACATGCTTTTTGGCAGTGTACTGTACACAATCACATCAACATTCAGAGCATGTTGTAATTGCTTTGTCGTGGTGTGATGGCGCCCCCTCGTGGCTTTATTGTGGAATTGCAGGTAGGGTTACACTGTTAATAGTGGGTTAATTCCTACACGTGTAAACATGCTTTTTGGCAGTGTACTGTACACAATCACATCAACATTCAGAGCATGTTGTAATTGCTTTGTCGTGGTGTGATGGCGCCCCCTCGTGGCTTTATTGTGGAATTGCAGGTAAGGTTACACTGTTAATACTGGGTTAATTCCTACACGTGTAAACATGCTTTTTGGCAGTGTACTGTACACAATCACATCAACATTCAGAGCATGTTGTAATTGCTTTGTCGTGGTGTGATGGCGCCCCCTCGTGGCTTTATTGTGGAATTGCAGGTAGGGTTACACTGTTAATAGTGGGTTAATTCCTACACGTGTAAACATGCTTTTTGGCAGTGTACTGTACACAATCACATCAACATTCAGAGCATGTTGTAATTGCTTTGTCGTGGTGTGATGGCGCCCCCTCGTGGCTTTATTGTGGAATTGCAGGTAGGCTTACACTGTTAATACTGGGTTAATTCCTACACGTGTAAACATGCTTTTTGGCAGTGTACTGTACACAATCACATCAACATTCAGAGCATGTTGTAATTGCTTTGTCGTGGTGTGATGGCGCCCCCTCGTGGCTTTATTGTGGAATTGCAGGTAAGGTTACACTGTTAATAGTGGGTTAATTCCTACACGTGTAAACATGCTTTTTGGCAGTGTACTGTACACAATCACATCAACATTCAGAGCATGTTGTAATTGCTTTGTCGTGGTGTGATGGCGCCCCCTCGTGGCTTTATTGTGGAATTGCAGGTAAGGTTACACTTTAATACTGGGTTAATTCCTACACGTGTAAACATGCTTTTTGGCAGTGTACTGTACACAATCACATCAACATTCAGAGCATGTTGTAATTGCTTTGTCGTGGTGTGATGGCGCCCCCTCGTGGCTTTATTGTGGAATTGCAGGTAGGTTACACTGTTAATACTGGGTTAATTCCTACACGTGTAAACATGCTTTTTGGCAGTGTACTGTACACAATCACATCAACATTCAGAGCATGTTGTAATTGCTTTGTCGTGGTGTGATGGCGCCCCCTCGTGGCCTTATTGTGGAATTGCAGGTAAGGTTACACTGTTAATACTGGGTTAATTCCTACACGTGTAAACATGCTTTTTGGCAGTGTACTGTACACAATCACATCAACATTCAGAGCATGTTGTAATTGCTTTGTCGTGGTGTGATGGCGCCCCCTCGTGGCTTTATTGTGGAATTGCAGGTAAGGTTACACTGTTAATACGTGGGTTAATTCCTACACGTGTAAACATGCTTTTTGGCAGTGTACTGTACACAATCACATCAACATTCAGAGCATGTTGTAATTGCTTTGTCGTGGTGTGATGGCGCCCCCTCGTGGCTTTATTGTGGAATTGCAGGTAAGGTTACACTGTTAATACTGGGTTAATTCCTACACGTGTAAACATGCTTTTTGGCAGTGTACTGTACACAATCACATCAACATTCAGAGCATGTTGTAATTGCTTTGTCGTGGTGTGATGGCGCCCCCTCGTGGCTTTATTGTGGAATTGCAGGTAGGCTTACACTGTTAATACTGGGTTAATTCCTACACGTGTAAACATGCTTTTTGGCAGTGTACTGTACACAATCACATCAACATTCAGAGCATGTTGTAATTGCTTTGTCGTGGTGTGATGGCGCCCCCTCGTGGCTTTATTGTGGAATTGCAGGTAGGCTTACACTGTTAATACTGGGTTAATTCCTACACGTGTAAACATGCTTTTTGGCAGTGTACTGTACACAATCACATCAACATTCAGAGCATGTTGTAATTGCTTTGTCGTGGTGTGATGGCGCCCCCTCGTGGCTTTATTGTGGAATTGCAGGTAGGTTACACTGTTAATACTGGGTTAATTCCTACACGTGTAAACATGCTTTTTGGCAGTGTACTGTACACAATCACATCAACATTCAGAGCATGTTGTAATTGCTTTGTCGTGGTGTGATGGCGCCCCCTCGTGGCTTTATTGTGGAATTGCAGGTAGGTTACACTGTTAATACTGGGTTAATTCCTACACGTGTAAACATGCTTTTTGGCAGTGTACTGTACACAATCACATCAACATTCAGAGCATGTTGTAATTGCTTTGTCGTGGTGTGATGGCGCCCCCTCGTGGCTTTATTGTGGAATTGCAGGTAGGCTACACTGTTAATAGTGGGTTAATTCCTACACGTGTAAACATGCTTTTTGGCAGTGTACTGTACACAATCACATCAACATTCAGAGCATGTTGTAATTGCTTTGTCGTGGTGTGATGGCGCCCCCTCGTGGCTTTATTGTGGAATTGCAGGTAAGGTTACACTGTTAATACTGGGTTAATTCCTACACGTGTAAACATGCTTTTTGGCAGTGTACTGTACACAATCACATCAACATTCAGAGCATGTTGTAATTGCTTTGTCGTGGTGTGATGGCGCCCCCTCGTGGCTTTATTGTGGAATTGCAGGTAAGGTTACACTGTTAATACTGGGTTAATTCCTACACGTGTAAACATGCTTTTTGGCAGTGTACTGTACACAATCACATCAACATTCAGAGCATGTTGTAATTGCTTTGTCGTGGTGTGATGGCGCCCCCTCGTGGCTTTATTGTGGAATTGCAGGTAAGGTTACACTGTTAATAGTGGGTTAATTCCTACATGTGTAAACATGCTTTTTGGCAGTGTACTGTACACAATCACATCAACATTCAGAGCATGTTGTAATTGCTTTGTCGTGGTGTGATGGCGCCCCCTCGTGGCTTTATTGTGGAATTGCAGGTAGGTTACACTGTTAATACTGGGTTAATTCCTACACGTGTAAACATGCTTTTTGGCAGTGTACTGTACACAATCACATCAACATTCAGAGCATGTTGTAATTGCTTTGTCGTGGTGTGATGGCGCCCCCTCGTGGCTTTATTGTGGAATTGCAGGTAAGGTTACACTGTTAATAGTGGGTTAATTCCTACACGTGTAAACATGCTTTTTGGCAGTGTACTGTACACAATCACATCAACATTCAGAGCATGTTGTAATTGCTTTGTCGTGGTGTGATGGCGCCCCCTCGTGGCTTTATTGTGGAATTGCAGGTAAGGTTACACTGTTAATAGTGGGTTAATTCCTACACGTGTAAACATGCTTTTTGGCAGTGTACTGTACACAATCACATCAACATTCAGAGCATGTTGTAATTGCTTTGTCGTGGTGTGATGGCGCCCCCTCGTGGCTTTATTGTGGAATTGCAGGTAAGGTTACACTGTTAATACTGGGTTAATTCCTACACGTGTAAACATGCTTTTTGGCAGTGTACTGTACACAATCACATCAACATTCAGAGCATGTTGTAATTGCTTTGTCGTGGTGTGATGGCGCCCCCTCGTGGCTTTATTGTGGAATTGCAGGTAAGGTTACACTGTTAATAGTGGGTTAATTCCTACACGTGTAAACATGCTTTTTGGCAGTGTACTGTACACAATCACATCAACATTCAGAGCATGTTGTAATTGCTTTGTCGTGGTGTGATGGCGCCCCCTCGTGGCTTTATTGTGGAATTGCAGGTAAGGTTACACTGTTAATAGTGGGTTAATTCCTACACGTGTAAACATGCTTTTTGGCAGTGTACTGTACACAATCACATCAACATTCAGAGCATGTTGTAATTGCTTTGTCGTGGTGTGATGGCGCCCCCTCGTGGCTTTATTGTGGAATTGCAGGTAGGTTACACTGTTAATACTGGGTTAATTCCTACACGTGTAAACATGCTTTTTGGCAGTGTACTGTACACAATCACATCAACATTCAGAGCATGTTGTAATTGCTTTGTCGTGGTGTGATGGCGCCCCCTCGTGGCTTTATTGTGGAATTGCAGGTAAGGTTACACTGTTAATAGTGGGTTAATTCCTACACGTGTAAACATGCTTTTTGGCAGTGTACTGTACACAATCACATCAACATTCAGAGCATGTTGTAATTGCTTTGTCGTGGTGTGATGGCGCCCCCTCGTGGCTTTATTGTGGAATTGCAGGTAGGTTACACTGTTAATACTGGGTTAATTCCTACACGTGTAAACATGCTTTTTGGCAGTGTACTGTACACAATCACATCAACATTCAGAGCATGTTGTAATTGCTTTGTCGTGGTGTGATGGCGCCCCCTCGTGGCTTTATTGTGGAATTGCAGGTAAGGTTACACTGTTAATAGTGGGTTAATTCCTACACGTGTAAACATGCTTTTTGGCAGTGTACTGTACACAATCACATCAACATTCAGAGCATGTTGTAATTGCTTTGTCGTGGTGTGATGGCGCCCCCTCGTGGCTTTATTGTGGAATTGCAGGTAAGGTTACACTGTTAATACTGGGTTAATTCCTACACGTGTAAACATGCTTTTTGGCAGTGTACTGTACACAATCACATCAACATTCAGAGCATGTTGTAATTGCTTTGTCGTGGTGTGATGGCGCCCCCTCGTGGCTTTATTGTGGAATTGCAGGTAAGGTTACACTGTTAATAGTGGGTTAATTCCTACACGTGTAAACATGCTTTTTGGCAGTGTACTGTACACAATCACATCAACATTCAGAGCATGTTGTAATTGCTTTGTCGTGGTGTGATGGCGCCCCCTCGTGGCTTTATTGTGGAATTGCAGGTAAGGTTACACTGTTAATAGTGGGTTAATTCCTACACGTGTAAACATGCTTTTTGGCAGTGTACTGTACACAATCACATCAACATTCAGAGCATGTTGTAATTGCTTTGTCGTGGTGTGATGGCGCCCCCTCGTGGCTTTATTGTGGAATTGCAGGTAAGGTTACACTGTTAATAGTGGGTTAATTCCTACACGTGTAAACATGCTTTTTGGCAGTGTACTGTACACAATCACATCAACATTCAGAGCATGTTGTAATTGCTTTGTCGTGGTGTGATGGCGCCCCCTCGTGGCTTTATTGTGGAATTGCAGGTAAGGTTACACTGTTAATACTGGGTTAATTCCTACACGTGTAAACATGCTTTTTGGCAGTGTACTGTACACAATCACATCAACATTCAGAGCATGTTGTAATTGCTTTGTCGTGGTGTGATGGCGCCCCCTCGTGGCTTTATTGTGGAATTGCAGCTAAGGTGACACTTTAATAGTGGGTTAATTCCTACACGTGTAAACATGCTTTTTGGCAGTGTACTGTACACAATCACATCAACATTCAGAGCATGTTGTAATTGCTTTGTCGTGGTGTGATGGCGCCCCCTCGTGGCTTTATTGTGGAATTGCAGGTAAGGTTACACTGTTAATAGTGGGTTAATTCCTACACGTGTAAACATGCTTTTTGGCAGTGTACTGTACACAATCACATCAACATTCAGAGCATGTTGTAATTGCTTTGTCGTGGTGTGATGGCGCCCCCTCGTGGCTTTATTGTGGAATTGCAGGTAAGGTTACACTGTTAATAGTGGGTTAATTCCTACACGTGTAAACATGCTTTTTGGCAGTGTACTGTACACAATCACATCAACATTCAGAGCATGTTGTAATTGCTTTGTCGTGGTGTGATGGCGCCCCCTCGTGGCTTTATTGTGGAATTGCAGGTAAGGTTACACTGTTAATACTGGGTTAATTCCTACACGTGTAAACATGCTTTTTGGCAGTGTACTGTACACAATCACATCAACATTCAGAGCATGTTGTAATTGCTTTGTCGTGGTGTGATGGCGCCCCCTCGTGGCTTTATTGTGGAATTGCAGGTAAGGTTACACTGTTAATAGTGGGTTAATTCCTACACGTGTAAACATGCTTTTTGGCAGTGTACTGTACACAATCACATCAACATTCAGAGCATGTTGTAATTGCTTTGTCGTGGTGTGATGGCGCCCCCTCGTGGCTTTATTGTGGAATTGCAGGTAAGGTTACACTTTTAATAGTGGGTTAATTCCTACACGTGTAAACATGCTTTTTGGCAGTGTACTGTACACAATCACATCAACATTCAGAGCATGTTGTAATTGCTTTGTCGTGGTGTGATGGCGCCCCCTCGTGGCTTTATTGTGGAATTGCAGGTAGGTTACACTTTTAATAGTGGGTTAATTCCTACACGTGTAAACATGCTTTTTGGCAGTGTACTGTACACAATCACATCAACATTCAGAGCATGTTGTAATTGCTTTGTCGTGGTGTGATGGCGCCCCCTCGTGGTTTTATTGTGGAATTGCAGGTAAGGTTACACTGTTAATAGTGGGTTAATTCCTACACGTGTAAACATGCTTTTTGGCAGTGTACTGTACACAATCACATCAACATTCAGAGCATGTTGTAATTGCTTTGTCGTGGTGTGATGGCGCCCCCTCGTGGCTTTATTGTGGAATTGCAGGTAAGGTTACACTGTTAATACTGGGTTAATTCCTACACGTGTAAACATGCTTTTTGGCAGTGTACTGTACACAATCACATCAACATTCAGAGCATGTTGTAATTGCTTTGTCGTGGTGTGATGGCGCCCCCTCGTGGCTTTATTGTGGAATTGCAGGTAAGGTTACACTGTTAATAGTGGGTTAATTCCTACACGTGTAAACATGCTTTTTGGCAGTGTACTGTACACAATCACATCAACATTCAGAGCATGTTGTAATTGCTTTGTCGTGGTGTGATGGCGCCCCCTCGTGGCTTTATTGTGGAATTGCAGGTAAGGTTACACTGTTAATAGTGGGTTAATTCCTACACGTGTAAACATGCTTTTTGGCAGTGTACTGTACACAATCACATCAACATTCAGAGCATGTTGTAATTGCTTTGTCGTGGTGTGATGGCGCCCCCTCGTGGCTTTATTGTGGAATTGCAGGTAAGGTTACACTGTTAATAGTGGGTTAATTCCTACACGTGTAAACATGCTTTTTGGCAGTGTACTGTACACAATCACATCAACATTCAGAGCATGTTGTAATTGCTTTGTCGTGGTGTGATGGCGCCCCCTCGTGGCTTTATTGTGGAATTGCAGGTAAGGTTACACTGTTAATAGTGGGTTAATTCCTACACGTGTAAACATGCTTTTTGGCAGTGTACTGTACACAATCACATCAACATTCAGAGCATGTTGTAATTGCTTTGTCGTGGTGTGATGGCGCCCCCTCGTGGCTTTATTGTGGAATTGCAGGTAAGGTTACACTTTTAATAGTGGGTTAATTCCTACACGTGTAAACATGCTTTTTGGCAGTGTACTGTACACAATCACATCAACATTCAGAGCATGTTGTAATTGCTTTGTCGTGGTGTGATGGCGCCCCCTCGTGGCTTTATTGTGGAATTGCAGGTAAGGTTACACTGTTAATAGTGGGTTAATTCCTACACGTGTAAACATGCTTTTTGGCAGTGTACTGTACACAATCACATCAACATTCAGAGCATGTTGTAATTGCTTTGTCGTGGTGTGATGGCGCCCCCTCGTGGCTTTATTGTGGAATTGCAGGTAAGGTTACACTGTTAATAGTGGGTTAATTCCTACACGTGTAAACATGCTTTTTGGCAGTGTACTGTACACAATCACATCAACATTCAGAGCATGTTGTAATTGCTTTGTCGTGGTGTGATGGCGCCCCCTCGTGGCTTTATTGTGGAATTGCAGGTAGGCTACACTGTTAATACTGGGTTAATTCCTACACGTGTAAACATGCTTTTTGGCAGTGTACTGTACACAATCACATCAACATTCAGAGCATGTTGTAATTGCTTTGTCGTGGTGTGATGGCGCCCCCTCGTGGCTTTATTGTGGAATTGCAGGTAAGGTTACACTGTTAATAGTGGGTTAATTCCTACACGTGTAAACATGCTTTTTGGCAGTGTACTGTACACAATCACATCAACATTCAGAGCATGTTGTAATTGCTTTGTCGTGGTGTGATGGCGCCCCCTCGTGGCTTTATTGTGGAATTGCAGGTAAGGTTACACTTTTAATAGTGGGTTAATTCCTACACGTGTAAACATGCTTTTTGGCAGTGTACTGTACACAATCACATCAACATTCAGAGCATGTTGTAATTGCTTTGTCGTGGTGTGATGGCGCCCCCTCGTGGCTTTATTGTGGAATTGCAGGTAAGGTTACACTTTTAATAGTGGGTTAATTCCTACACGTGTAAACATGCTTTTTGGCAGTGTACTGTACACAATCACATCAACATTCAGAGCATGTTGTAATTGCTTTGTCGTGGTGTGATGGCGCCCCCTCGTGGCTTTATTGTGGAATTGCAGGTAAGGTTACACTTTAATACTGGGTTAATTCCTACACGTGTAAACATGCTTTTTGGCAGTGTACTGTACACAATCACATCAACATTCAGAGCATGTTGTAATTGCTTTGTCGTGGTGTGATGGCGCCCCCTCGTGGCTTTATTGTGGAATTGCAGGTAAGGTTACACTGTTAATACTGGGTTAATTCCTACACGTGTAAACATGCTTTTTGGCAGTGTACTGTACACAATCACATCAACATTCAGAGCATGTTGTAATTGCTTTGTCGTGGTGTGATGGCGCCCCCTCGTGGCTTTATTGTGGAATTGCAGGTAGGTTACACTGTTAATACTGGGTTAATTCCTACACGTGTAAACATGCTTTTTGGCAGTGTACTGTACACAATCACATCAACATTCAGAGCATGTTGTAATTGCTTTGTCGTGGTGTGATGGCGCCCCCTCGTGGCTTTATTGTGGAATTGCAGGTAAGGTTACACTTTTAATAGTGGGTTAATTCCTACACGTGTAAACATGCTTTTTGGCAGTGTACTGTACACAATCACATCAACATTCAGAGCATGTTGTAATTGCTTTGTCGTGGTGTGATGGCGCCCCCTCGTGGCTTTATTGTGGAATTGCAGGTAAGGTTACACTTTAATAGTGGGTTAATTCCTACACGTGTAAACATGCTTTTTGGCAGTGTACTGTACACAATCACATCAACATTCAGAGCATGTTGTAATTGCTTTGTCGTGGTGTGATGGCGCCCCCTCGTGGCTTTATTGTGGAATTGCAGGTAAGGTTACTGGGTTAATTCCTACACGTGTAAACATGCTTTTTGGCAGTGTACTGTACACAATCACATCAACATTCAGAGCATGTTGTAATTGCTTTGTCGTGGTGTGATGGCGCCCCCTCGTGGCTTTATTGTGGAATTGCAGGTAAGGTTACACTTTTAATAGTGGGTTAATTCCTACACGTGTAAACATGCTTTTTGGCAGTGTACTGTACACAATCACATCAACATTCAGAGCATGTTGTAATTGCTTTGTCGTGGTGTGATGGCGCCCCCTCGTGGCTTTATTGTGGAATTGCAGGTAAGGTTACACTTTTAATAGTGGGTTAATTCCTACACGTGTAGGAATTACAAGGTAATATTAGTCAAATCTCTGCGTTTTGTGTATTTCGAGGTAGTATTGTGCGTTTTGTGCATTTCGAGGTAATATTAGGCGTTTCGAGGAAGTATTAGGCGTTTTCCGCATTTCCAGGTAGGATTAGGCGTTTTGTGCATTTCGAGGTAGTATTAGGCGAATCTGCGTTTTGTGCATTTCGAGGTAGTAGTAGGCGAATCTCTGCGTTTTGTGCATTTCCAGGTTGGATTATCGTTTTGTGCATTTCGAGGTTGTATTAGGCGAATCGCTGCGTTTTGTGAATTTCGAGGTAGTATGAGGCGAATCTCTGCGATTTGTGCATTTCGAGGTAGGATTAGGCGTTTTGTGCATTTCGAGGTAGTATTAGGCGAATCTCTGCGTTTTGTGCATTTCCAGGTAGGATTATCGTTTTGTGCATTTCGAGGTTGTATTAGGCGAATCGCTGCGTTTTGTGAATTTCGAGGTAGTATGAGGCGAATCTCTGCGATTTGTGCATTTCGAGGTAGGATTAGGCGTTTTGTGCATTTCGATGTAGTATTAGGCGAATCTCTGCGGTTTGTGCATTTCCAGGTAGGATTATCGTTTTGTGCATTTCGAGGTTATATTAGGCGAATCTCTCCGTTTTGTGCATTTCCAGGTAGTATTATCGGTTTGTGTATTTCGAGGTAAGATTAGGCGTTTTGTGCATTTCCAGGTAGTATTAGGCGAATCTCTGCGTTTTGTGCATTTCCAGGTAGGATTATCGTTTTGTGTATTTCGAGGTAGGATTAGGCGTTTTGTGCATTTCCAGGTAGTATTAGGCGTTTTGTGCATTTCCAGGTAGTATTAGGCGAATCTCTGCGTTTTGTGTATTTCGAGGTAGGATTAGGCGTTTTGTGCATTTCGAGGTAGGATTAGGCGTTTTGTGCGTTTGAGATCAGGATTAGGCGAATCTCTGCGTTTTGTGCATTTCCAGGTAGGATTAGGCGTTTTGTGCATTTCCGGGTAGTATTAAGCGTTTTGTGCATTTCGAGGTAGGATTTGGCGTTTTGTGCGTTTGGGATCAGGATTAGGCCAAACTCTGCGATTTGTGCATTTCGAGGTAGGATTAGGCGTTTTGTGCATTTCGAGGTAGTATTAAGCGTTTTTGTGCATTTCCAGGTAGTATTAAGCGTTTTGTGCATTTCGAGGAAGTATTAGGCGAATCTCTGCGTTTTGTGCATTTCCAGGTAGGATTAGGCGTTTTGGTGCATTTCCAGGTAGTATTAGGGCGAATCTCTGTGTTTTGTGTATTTCGAGGTAGGATTAGGCGTTTTGTGCATTTCGAGGTAGTATTGTGCATTTCGAGGAGGTATTATGCGAATCTCTGCGTTTTGTGCATTTCGAGGTAGGATTAGGCGTTTTGTGCATTTCCGGGTAGTATTAAGCGTTTGTGCATTTCGAGGTAGGATTAGGCGTTTTGTGCGTTTGGGATCAGGATTAGGCCAAACTCTGCGATTTGTGAATTTCCAGGTAGTATTAGGCTTTTTGTGCATTTCGTGGTAGTATTTTGCGAATCTCTGCGTTTTGTGCATTTCGAGGTAGGATTAGGCGTTTTGTGCATTTCCAGGTAGTATTAGGCGAATCTCTGTGTTTTGTGTATTTCGAGGTAGTATTAGGCGTTTTGTGCGTTTCGAGGTAGGATTGTGCATTTCGAGGAAGTATTATGCGAATCTCTGCGTTTTGTGCATTTCGAGGTAGGATTAGGCGGTTTGTGCATTTCCGGGTAGTATTAAGCGTTTTGTGCATTTCCGGGTAGTATTAAGCGTTTGTGCATTTCCAGGTAGTATTAGGCGAATCTCTGTGTTTTGTGTATTTCGAGGTAGTATTAGGCGATTTGTGCATTTCGAGGTAGGATTGTGCATTTCGAGGTAGGATGAGGCGAATCTCTGCGTTTGTGCATTTCGAGGTAGGATTAGGCGAATCTCTGCGTTTTGTGCATTTCGAGGTAGGCGCATCTCTACGTTTTTGTGCATTTCGAGGTAGGATTGTGCATTTCGAGGTAGGATTAGGCGAATCTCTACGTTTTGTGCATTTCGAGGTAGGATTATGCGTTTTGTGCATTTCCAGGTAGGATTAGGCGTTTGTGCATTTCGAGGTAGGATTAGGCGTTTTGTGCGTTTGGGAACAGGATTAGGCCAAACTCTGCGATTTGTGAATTTCCAGGTAGTATTAGGCGTTTTGTGCATTTCCAGGTAGTATTAGGCGTTTTGTGCATTTCGAAGTAGGCGCATCTCTGCGTTTTGTGCATTTCGAGGTAGGATTAGGCGAATCTCTGCGTTTTGTGCATTTCGAGGTAGTATTAGGCGAATCTCTGCGTTTTGTGCATTTCGAGGTAGTATTGTGCATTTCGAGGTAGTATTTTGCGAATCTCTGCGTTCTGTGCATTTCGAGGTAGGATTAGGCGTTTTGTGCATTTCCAGGTAGTATTAGGCGTTTTGTGCATTTCGAGGTAGGATTTGGCGAATCTCTGCGTTTTGTGCATTTCCAGGTAGGATTAGTCGTTTTGTGCATTTCGAGGTAGGATTAGGCGTTTTCTGCATTTCCAGGTAGTATTAGGCGTTTTGTGCATTTCGAGGTAATATTAGGCGTTTTGTGCATTTCGAGGTAATATTAGGCGTTTTGTGCATTTCGAGGTAGTATTAGGCGTTTTGTGCATTTCCAGGTAGTATTAGGCGAATCTCTGCGTTTGTGCATTTCGAGGTAGGATTAGGCGTTTTGTGCATTTCGAGGTAGTATTAGGCGTTTTGTGCATTTCGAGGTAGTATTAGGCGAATCTCTGCGTTTTGTGCATTTCCAGGTAGGATTATCGTTTTGTGCATTTCGAGGTTGTATTAGGCGAATCGCTGCGTTTTGTGAATTTCGAGGTAGTATGAGGCGAATCTCTGCGATTTGTGCATTTCGAGGTGGGATTAGGCGTTTTGTGCATTTCCAGGTAGGATTATCGTTTTGTGCATTTCGAGGTTGTATTAGGCGAATCGCTGCGTTTTGTGAATTTCGAGGTAGTATGAGGCGAATCTCTGCGATTTGTGCATTTCGAGGTAGGATTAGGCGTTTTGTGCATTTCGATGTAGTATTAGGCGAATCTCTGCGTTTTGTGGATTTCCAGGTAGGATTATCGTTTTGTGTATTTCGAGGTAAGATTAGGCGTTTGTGCATTTCCAGGTAGTATTAGGCGAATCTCTGCGTTTTGTGCATTTCCAGGTAGGATTATCGTTTTGTGTATTTCGAGGTAGGATTAGGCGTTTTGTGCATTTCCAGGTAGTATTAGGCGTTTTGTGAATTTCCAGGTAGTATTAGGCGATCTCTGTGTTTTTGTGTATTTCGAGGTAGTATTAGGCGTTTTGTGCATTTCGAGGTAGGATTAGGCGTTTTGTGCGTTTCGAGGTAGGATTGTGCATTTCGAGGAAGTATTATGCGAATCTCTGCGTTTTGTGCATTTCGAGGTAGGATTAGGCGTTTTGTGCATTTCGAGGTAGGATTAGGCGTTTTGTGCATTTCCAGGTAGTATTAAGCGTTTTGTGCATTTCGAGGTAGGATTAGGCGTTTTGTGCGTTTCGAGGTAGGATTGTGCATTTCGAGGAAGTATTATGCGAATCTCTGCGTTTTGTGCATTTCGAGGTAGGATTAGGCGTTTTGTGCATTTCGAGGTAGGATTAGGCGTTTTGTGCATTTCCAGGTAGTATTAAGCGTTTTGTGCATTTCGAGGTAGTATTAGGCGAATCTCTGCGTTTTGTGCATTTCGAGGTAGGATTAGGCGTTTTGTGCGTTTGGGATCAGGATTAGGCGAATCTCTGCGTTTTGTGCATTTCCAGGTAGTATTAAGCGTTTTGTGCATTTCCGGGTAGTATTAAGCGTTTTGTGCATTTCGAGGTAGGATTAGGCGTTTTGTGCGTTTGGGATCAGGATTAGGCCAAACTCTGCGATTTGTGAATTTCCAGGTAGTATTAGGCTTTTTGTGCATTTCGTGGTAGTATTAGGCGAATCTCTGCGTTTTGTGCATTTCCAAGTAGGATTAGGCGAATCTCTGCGTTTTGTGCATTTCGAGGTAGTATTGTGCATTTCGAAGTAGGATTAGGCGTTTTGTGCATTTCGAGGTAATGTTAGGCGAATCTCTGCGTTTTGTGCATTTCGAAGTAGGATTAGGCGTTTTGTGCATTTCGAGGTAGTATTGTGCATTTCGAGGTAGTATTAGGCGTTTTGTGCATTTCCAGGTAGTATTGTGCATTTCGAGGTAGTATTAGGCGTTTTGTGCATTTCCAGGTAGTATTAGGCGAATCTCTGCGTTTTGTGCATTTCCAGGTAGTATTGTGCATTTCGAGGTAGTATTAGGCGAATCTCTGCGTTTTGTGCATTTCGAGGTAATGTTAGCTGAATCTCTGCGTTTTGTGCATTTCGAAGTAGGATTAGGCGTTTTGTGCATTTCGAGGTAATGTTAGGCGAATCTCTGCGTTTTGTGCATTTCCAGGTAGTACTGTGCATTTCGAGGTAGGATTAGGCGAACCTATTTCGCCTAATACTAACTGGAAATGCAGAAAAACGTCTAATCCTACCCGGAAATGCACAAAACGCTTAATACTACCTCGAAATGCACAAAACGCCTATCCTACCTCGAAATGCACAAATCGCCTAATACTACCTCGAAAAACACAGAGATTCGCCTAATACTACCTGGAAATGCACAAAACGCTTAATACTACCCGGAAATGCACAAAAACGCTTAATACTACCCGGAAATGCACAAAACGCTTAATACTACCGTCGAAATGCACAAAACGCCTAATCCTACCTCGAAATGCACAAAACGCCTAATACTACCTCGAAATACACAAAACGCAGAGATTCGCCTAATACTACCTGGAAATGCACAAAACGCCTAATCCTACCTCGAAATGCACAAAACGCAGAGATTCGCAAAAATACTACCACGAAATGCACAAAAAGCCTAATACTACCTGGAAATTCACAAATCGCAGAGTTTGGCCTAATCCTGATCCCAAACGCACAAAACGCCTAATCCTACCTCGAAATGCACAAAACGCCTAATACTACCTCGAAATGCACAAAACGCTTAATACTACCTGGAAATGCACAAAACGCAGAGATTCGCCTAATCCTGATCCCAAACGCACAAAACGCCTAATCCTACCTCGAAATGCACAAAACGCAGAGATTCGCCTAATACTACCTAGAATGCACAAAACGCCTAATACTACCTGGAAAGGCACAAAACGCCTAATCCTACCTCGAAATGCACAAAACGCCTAATCCTACCTCGAAATGCACAAAACGCAGAGATTCGCATAATACTACCTCGAAATGCACAATCCTACCTCGAAACGCACAAAACGCCTAATCCTACCTCGAAATGCACAAAACGCCTAATACTACCTCGAAATGCACAAAACACAGAGATTCGCCTAATACTACCTGTAAATGCACAAAACGCCTAATACTACCTCGAAATGCACAAAACTCAGAGATTCGCCAAATACTACCAACGAATGCACAAAAAGCCTAATACTACCTGGAAATTCACAAATCGCAGAGTTTGGCCTAATCCTGATCCCAAACGCACAAAACGCCTAATCCTACCTCGAAATGCACAAAACGCTTAATACTACCCGGAAATGCACAAAACGCTTAATACTACCTCGAAATGCACAAAACGCAGAGATTCGCCTAATCCTAACCCAAACGCACAAAACGCAGAGATTCGCCTAATCCTACCTCGAAATGCACAAAACGCAGAGATTCGCCTAATTACTACCTCGAAATGCACAAAACGGCTTAATACTACCTGGAAATGCACAAAACGCCCTAATCCTACCTCGAAATGCACAAAAACGTATTCGCCTAATCCTACCTCGAAATGCACAAACGCAGAGATTCGCATAATACTTCCTCGAATGCACAATCCTACCTCGAAATGCACAATACTACCTCGAAATGCACAAAACGCCTAATACTATCTCGAAATACACAAAACACAGAGATTCGCCTAATACTACCTGGAATGCACAAACGCCTAATCCTACCTCGAAATGCACAAAACGCAGAGATTCGCAAAATACTACCACGAAATGCACAAAAGCCTAATACTACCTGGAAATTCACAAATCGCAGAGTTTGGCCTAATCCTGATCCCAAACGCACAAAACGCCTAATCCTACCTCGAAATGCACAAAACGCTTAATACTACCCGGAAATGCACAAAACGCTTAATACTACCTCGAAATGCACAAAACGCAGAGATTCGCCTAATCCTGATCCCAAACGCAGAGATGCGCCTAATCCTACCTCGAAATGCACAAAACGCAGAGATTCGCCTAATACTACCTCGAAATGCACAAAACGTTTAAAACTACCTGGAAATGCACAAAACGCCTAACACTACCTGGAAATGCACAAAACGCAGAGATTCGCCTAATACTACCTGGAAATGCACAAAACGCCTAATACTACCTCGAAATGCACAAAACGCCTAATCCTACCTGGAAATGCACAAAACGCAGAGATTCGCCTAATACAACCTCGAAATGCACAAAACTACCTGGAAATGCACAAAACGCAGAGATTCGCCTAATACTACCCCGAAATGCACAAAACGCCTAATCCTACCTCGAAATGCACAATCGCAGAGATTCGCCTCATACTACCTCGAAATGCACAAAACGTAGAGATTCGCCTAATACAACCATCGAAATGCACAAAACGATAATCCTACCTCGAAATGCACAAAACGCAGAGATTCGCCTCATCCTACCTCGAAATGCACAAAAACGTATTCGCCTAATCCTACCTCGAAATGCACAAAACACAGAGATTCGCCTAATCCTACCTCGAAATGCACAAAAACGTAGAGATGCGCCTAATCCTACCTCGAAATGCACAAAACGATAATCCTACTTCGAAATGCACAAAACGCAGAGATTCGCCTCATCCTACCTCGAAATGCACAAACGCCTAATACTACCTCGAAATGCACAAAACGCTTAATACTACCTGGAAATGCAGAAAACGCCTAATCCTACCTCGAAATGCACAAAACGCAGAGATTCGCCTAATACTACCTCGAAATGCACAAAACGCAGAGATTCGCATAATACTACCTCGAAATGCACAATCCTACCTCGAAATGCACAAAACGCCTAATCCTACCTCGAAATGCACAAAACGCAGAGATTCGCCTAATACTACCTGGAAATTCACAAAACGCCTACTCCTACCTCGAAATACACAACACGATAATCCTACCTGGAAATGCACAAAACGCAGAGATTCGCCTAATATTACCTCGAAATGCACAAAACGCCTAATACTACCTCGAAATGCACAAAACGCCTAATACTAACTCGAAATGCAGAAAACGCCTAATCCTACCTCGAAATGCACAAAACGCAGAGAGTCGCCTAATCGTACTTGGAAATGCACAAAACGCAGAGATTCGCCTAATATTACCTCGAAATGCACAATCCTACCTTGAAATGCACAAATCGCCTATACTACCTCGAAATGCACAATACGCCTAATCCTACGTCGAAATGCACAAAACGCAGAGATTCGCCTAATACTACCTCGAAATGCACAATCCTACCTCGAAATGCACAAAACGCCTAATATTACCTCGAAATGCACAAAACGCAGAGATTCGCCTTATTCTACCTCGAAATGCACAAAACGCCTAATCCTACCTCGAAATACACAAAACACCTACTCCTACCTGGAAATGCACAAAACGCAGAGATTCGCCTAATACTACCTGGAAATGCACAAAACGCCTAATCCTACCTCGAAATGCACAAACCGTAGAGATTCGCCAAATCCTTCCTCGAAATGCACAATCCTACCTCGAAATGCACAAAACGCCTAATACTACCTCGAAATGCACAATACGCCTAATCCTACCTCGAAATGCACAAAACGCAGAGATTCGCATAATACTATCTCGAAATGCACAATCCTACCTCGAAATGCACAAAACGCCTAATACTACCTCGAAATGCACAAAACGATAATCCTAACTGGAAATGCACAAAACGCAGAGATTCGCCAAATCCTACCTCGAAATGCACAAAACGCCTAATCCTACCTGGAAATTCACAAAACGCCTAATCCTACCTCGAAATGCACAGAACGCAGAGATTCGCAAAATACTACCTCGAATGCACAATACTACCTCGAAATGCACAAAACGCAGAGATTCGCCTAATACTACCTCGAAATGCACAAAACGCAGAGATTCGCCTAATCCTACCTCGAAATGCACAAAACGCAGAGATTCGCATAATACTTCCTCGAAATGCACAATCCTACCTCGAAATGCACAAATCGCCTAATACTACCTCGAAAAACACAGAGATTCGCCTAATACTACCTGGAAATGCACAAAACGCTTAATACTACCCGAAATGCACAAAACGCTTAATACTACCCGGAAATGCACAAAACGCAGAGATTCGCATAATACTTCCTCGAAATGCACAATCCTACCTCGAAAAGCACAAAAACGTATTCGCCTAATCCTACCTCGAAATGCACAAAAACGCCTAATACTACCCTCGAAATACACAAAACGCAGAGATTCGCCTAATACTACCTGGAAATGCACAAAACGCCTAATCCTACCTCGAAATGCACAAAACGCAGAGATTCGCCTAATACTACCTCGAAATGCACAAAACGCTTAATACTACCTGGAAATGCACAAAACGCCTAATCCTACCTCGAAAATGCACAAAAACGCCTAATCCTACCTCGAAATGCACAAAACGCAGAGATTCGCATAATACTTCCTCGAAATGCACAATCCTACCTCGAAACGCACAAAACGCTTAATCCTACCTCGAAATGCACAAAACGCCTCATTCTACCTCGAAATGCACAAAACGCAGAGATTCGCCTAATACTACCTGGAAATGCACAAAACGCCTAATCCTACCTCGAAATGCACAAAACGCAGAGATTCGCCTAATACTACCTCGAAATGCACAAAAAGCCTAATACTACCTGGAAATTCACAATCGCAGAGTTTGGCCTAATCCTGATCCCAAACGCACAAAACGCCTAATCCTACCTCGAAATGCACAAAACGCTTAATACTACCCGGAAATGCACAAAACGCTTAATACTACCTGGAAATGCACAAAACGCCTAATCCTTCCTGGAAATGCACAAAACGCCTAATCCTTCCTGGAAATGCACAAAACGCAGAGATTCGCCTAATCCTGATCCCAACGCACAAAACGCCTAATCCTACCTCGAAATGCACAAAACGCCTAATCCTACCTCGAAATGCACAAACGCAGAGATTCGCCTATACTACCTGGAAATGCACAAAACGCCTAATCCTACCTGGAAATGCACAAAACGCTTAATACTACCTCGAAATGCACAAAAACGTATTCGCCTAATCCTACCTCGAAATGCACAAAAACGTATTCGCCTAATCCTACCTCGAAATGCACAAAAACGTATTCGCCTAATCCTACCTCGAAATGCACAAAAACGTATTCGCCTAATCCTACCTCGAAATGCACAAAACACAGAGATTCGCCTAATACTACCTGGAAATGCACAAAACGCCTAATACTACCTGGAAATGCACAAACCGCCTAATCCTACCTCGAAATGCACAAAACGATAATCCTACCTCGAAATGCACAAAACGCAGAGATTCGCCTAATCCTACCTCGAAATGCACAAAAACGTATTCGCCTAATAATCCCTCGAAATGCACAAAACGCCTAATCCTACCTCGAAATGCACAAAAACGTAGAGATTCGCCTAATCCTACCTCGAAATGCACAAAACCCTAATACTACCTGGAAAATTCACAAAACGCCTAATACTACCTGGAAATTCACAAATCGCAGAGTTTGGCCTAATCCTGTTCCCAAACGCACAAAACGCCTAATCCTACCTCGAAATGCACAAAACGCCTAATACTACCTGGAAAATGCACAAAAACGCCTAATCCTACCTCGAAATGCACAAAACGCAGAGATTCGCAAAATACTACCTCGAAATGCACAATACTACCTCGAAATGCACAAAATGCAGAGATTCGCCTAATCCTACCTCGAAATGCACAAAACGCAGAGATTCGCCTAATCCTACCTCGAAATGCACAAAACGCAGAGATTCGCCTAATACTACCTCGAAATGCACAATCCTACCTCGAAATGCACAAATCGCCTAATACTACCCTCGAAATACACAAAACACAGAGATTCGCCTAATACTACCTGGAAATGCACAAAACGCTTAATACTACCCGGAAATGCACAAACGCTTAATACTACCCGGAAATGCACAAAACGCCTAATCCTACCCTCGAAATGCACAAAACGCAGAGATTCGCCTAATCCTACCTCGAAATGCACAATCCTACCTGGAAATGCACAAAACGCCTAATCCTACCTCGAAATGCACAAAACGCCTAATACTACCTCGAAATGCACAAACCGTAGAGATTCGCCTAATCCTACCTCGAAGTGCACAAAACGCCTAATCTTACCTTGAAATGCACAAAACGCACAATCCTACCTGGAAATGCACAAAACGCAGAGATTCGCCTAATACTACCTCGAAATGCACAAAACGCCTAATCCTACCTCGAAATGCACAAATCGCAGAGATTCGCCTCATACTACCTCGAAATTCACAAAACGCAGCGATTCGCCTAATACAACCTCGAAATGCACAAAACGATAATCCTACCTGGAAATGCACAAAACGCAGAGATTCGCCTAATACTACCTCGAAGATGCACAAAACGCCTAATCCCACCTCGAAATGCACAAAATCGCAGAGATTCGCCTCATACGACCTCGAAATTCACAAAACGCAGCGATTCGCCTAATACACCTCGAAATGCACAAAACGATAATCTACCTGGAAATGCACAAAACGCAGAGATTCGCCTATACTACCTCGAAATGCACAAAACGCCTAATACTACCTCGAAATGCACAATACCCTAATCCTACCTCGAAATGCACAAAACGCAGAGATTCGCATAATACTTCCTCGAAATGCACAATCCTACCTCGAAAATGCCAAAAAACGCCTAATATTACCTCGAAATGCAGCAAAAACGCCTAATATTACCTCGAAATGCACAAAACGCAGAGATTCGCCTAATACTACCTGGAATTCACAAAAACGCCTAATCCTACCTCGAAATACACAAAACGATAATCCTACCTGGAAATGCACAAACGCAGAGATTCGCCAAATCCTACCTCGAAATGCACAAAACGCCTAATACTACCTGGAAATGCACAAAACGCCTAATCCTACCTCAAATGCACAAAACGTAGAGATTCGCCTAATACTACCTCGAAATGCACAAAACGCAGAGATTCGCCTAATACTACCTCGAAATGCACAAAACGCAGAGATTCGCCTAATCCTACCTCGAAATGCACAAACGCAGAGATTCGCCTAATACTACCTCGAAATGCACAAAACGCCTAATACTACCTGGAAATGCACAAAACGCCTAATACTACCTGGAAATTCACAAATCGCAGAGTGTTGGCCTAATCCTGTTCCCAAACGCACAAAACGCCTAATCCTACCATCGAAATGCACAAAACGCCTAATACTACCTGGAAATGCACAAAACGCCTAATCCTACCTCGAAATGCACAGAACGCAGAGATTCGCAAAATACTAACCTCGAAAGGCACAATACTACCTCGAAATGCACAAAAGGCAGAGATTCGCCTAATACTACCTCGAAATGCACAAAACGCAGAGATTCGCCTAATCCTACCTCGAAATGCACAAAACGCAGAGATTCGCATAATACTACCTCGAAATGCACAATCCTACCTCGAAATGCACAAATCGCCTAATACTACCGTCGAAATACACAAAACACAGAGATTCGCCTAATACTACCTGGAAATGCACAAAACGCTTAATACGACCCGGAAATGCACAAAACGCTTAATACTACCCGAAATGCACAAAACGCCTAATCCTACCTCGAAATGCACAAAACGCAGAGATTCGCATAATACTTCCTCGAAATGCACAATCCTACCTCGAAACGCACAAAACGCCTAATACTACCTGGAAATGCACAAAACGCCTAATCCTACCTCGAAATGCACAAAACGCAGAAATTCGCAAAATACTACCACGAAATGCACAAAAAGCCTAATACTACCTGGAAATTCACAAATCGCAGAGTTTGGCCTAATCCTGATCCCAAACGCACAAAACGCCTAATCCTACCTCGAAATGCACAAAACGCCTAATCCTACCTCGAAATGCACAAAACGCAGAGATTCGCATAATACCTCCTCGAAATGCACAATACTACCTCGAAATGCACAAAACGCCTAATCCTACCTCGAAATACACAAAACGCAGAGATTCGCC
Organism: Scleropages formosus; assembly: GCF_900964775.1. NCBI lineage: Eukaryota > Metazoa > Chordata > Actinopteri > Osteoglossiformes > Osteoglossidae > Scleropages > Scleropages formosus. The sequence continues at coordinate 53,342 of NW_021641043.1, read as the reverse complement.
TAATACTACCTGGAAATGCACAAAACGCCTAATCCTACCTGGAAATGCACAAAACGCAGAGATTCGCCTAATACTTCCTCGAAATGCACAAAACCTTAATACTACCTGGAAATGCACAAAAACGCTTAATACTACCTTCGAAATGCACAAAACGCCTAATCCTACCTCGAAATGCACAAATCGCAGAGTTTGGCCTAATCCTGATCCCAAACGCACAAAACGCCAAATCCTACCTCGAAATGCACAAAACGCTTAATACTACCCGGAAAATGCACAAAACGCCTAATCCTACCTCGAAATGCACAAAACGCAGAGATTCGCATAATACCTCCTCGAAATGCACATCCTACCTCGAAATGCACAAAACGCCTAATCCTACCCCGAAATGCACAAAACGCAGAGATTCGCCTAATACTACCTGGAAATGCACAAAACGCCTAATCCTACCTGGAAATGCACAAAACGCAGAGATTCGCCTAATCCTGATCCCAAACGCACAAAACGCCTAATCCTACCTCGAAATGCACAAAACGCCTAATCCTACCTCGAAATACACAAAACGATAATCCTACCTGGAAATGCACAAAACGCAGAGATTCGCCTAATACTACCTGGAAATGCACAAAACGCTTAATCTTACCTCGAAATACACAAACCGATAATCCTACCTGGAAATGCACAAAACGCAGAGATTCGCCTAATATAACCTCGAAATGCACAAAACGATAATCCTACTTGGAAATGCACAAAACGCAGAGATTCGCCTAATACTACATCGAAATGCACAAAACGCCTAATCCTACCTCGAAATGCACAAATCGCAGAGATTCGCCTCATACTACCTCGAAATTCACAAAACGCAGCGATTCGCCTAATACAACCTCGAAATGCACAAAACGATAATCCTACCTGGAAATGCACAAAACGCAGAGATTCGCCTAATACTACCTCGAAATGCACAAAACGCCTAATCCTACCTCGAAATGCACAAAACGCAGCGATTCGCCTAATATTACCTCGAAATTCACAAAACGCAGCGATTCGCCTAATACAACCTCGAAATGCACAAAACGATAATCCTACCTGGAAATGCACAAAACGCAGAGATTCGCCTAATATTACCTCGAAATGCACAAAACGCCTAATACTACCTCGAAATGCACAAAACGCCTAATCCTACCTCGAAATGCACAAAACGCAGAGATTCGCCTAATACTACCTCGAAATGCACAAAACGCAGCGATTCGCCTAATACAAACCTCGAAATGCACAAAACGATAATCCTACCTGGAAATGCACAAAACGCAGAGATTCGCCTAATACTACCTCGAAATGCACAAAACGCCTAATACTACCTCGAAATGCCAATACGCCTAATCCTACCTCGAAATGCACAAAACGCAGAGATTCGCATAATACTACCTCGAAATGCACAATCCTACCTCGAAATGCACAAAACGCCTAATACTACCTCGAAATGCACAAAACGCAGAGATTCGCCTAATACTACCTGGAAATACACAAAACGCCTACTCCTACCTCGAAATACACAACACGATAATCCTACCTGGAAATGCACAAAACGCAGAGATTCGCCTAATACTACCTCGAAATGCACAAAACGCCTAATACTACCTCGAAATGCACAAAACGCCTAATACTACCTCGAAATGCACAAAACGCTTAATACTACCTGGAAATGCAGAAAACGCCTAATCCTACCTCGAAATGCACAAAACGCAGAGATTCGCATAATACTTCCTCGAAATGCACAATCCTACCTTGAAATGCACAAATCGCCTAATACTACCTCGAAATGCACAATACGCCTAATCCTACGTCGAAATGCACAAATCGCAGAGATTCGCCTAATACTACCTCGAAATGCACAATCCTACCTCGAAATGCACAAAACGCCTAATATTACCTCGAAATGCACAAAACGCAGAGATTCGCCTAATACTACCTGGAAATGCACAAAACGCCTAATCCTACCTCGAAATGCACAAAATAGCAGAGATTCGCCTCATACTACCTCGAAATTCACAAAACGCAGCGATTCGCCTAATACAACCTCGAAAATGCACAAAACGATAATCCTACCTGGAAATGCACAAAACGCACAATACTACCTCGAAATGCACAAAACCCTAATACTACCTCGAAATGCACAATACGCCTAATCCTACCTCGAAATGCACAAAACGCAGAGATTCGCCTAATCCTTCCTCGAAATGCACAATCCTACCTCGAAATGCACAAAACGCAGAGATGCGCCTAATCCTACCTCGAAATGCACAATCCTACCTCGAAATGCACAAAACGCCTAATACTACCTCGAAATACACAAAACACAGAGATTCGCCTAATACTACCTGGAAATGCACAAAACGCCTAATCCTTCCTGGAAATGCACAAAACGCAGAGATTCGCCTAAAACGCCTAATCCCAAATGCACAAAACGCCTAATCCTACCTCGAAATGCACAAAACGCCTAATCCTACCTCGAAATGCACAAAACGCCTAATCCTACCTCGAAATACACAAAACGCCTAATCCTACCTCGAAATGCACAAAACGCCTAATACTACCTCGAAATGCACAAAACGCCTAATCCTACCTCGAAATGCACAAAACGCAGAGATTCGCATAATACTTGCTCGAAATGCACAATCTTACCTCGAAACGCACAAAACGCCTAATCCTACCTCGAAATGCACAGAACGCAGAGATTCGCCTAATACTACCTCGAAATGCACAAAACGCAGAGATTCGCCTAATACTACCTGGAAATGCACAAAACGCAGAGATTCGCCTAATCCTACCTCGAAATGCACAAAACGCCTAATACTACCTCGAAATGCACAATACTACCTCGAAATGCACAAAACGCCTAATACTACCTCAAACTGCACAAAACGCCTAATCCTACCTCGAAATGCACAAACGCCTAATCCTACCTCGAAATGCACAAAACGCAGAGATTCGCCTAATACTACCTCGAAATGCACAAAACGCAGAGATTCGCCTAATACTGCCTCGAAATGCACAAAACGCCTAATCCTACCTCGAAATGCACAAAACGCAGAGATTCGCAAAATACTACCTCGAAATGCACAAAACGCCTAGTACTTTCCTCGAAATGCACAATATTACCTCGAAACGCACAAAATGCCTAATCCTACTTCGAAATGCACAAAACGTAGAGATTCGCCTAATCCTACCTCGAAATGCACAAAACGCAGATATTCGCCTAATACTACCTCGCAATGAACAACACGCCTAATATTGCCTGGAAATGCACAAAACGCAATTCCACAAGAAAGCCACGAGGGGGCGCCATCACACCACGACAAAGCAATTACAACATGCTCTGAATGTTGATGTGATTGTGTACAGTACACTGCCAAAAAGCATGTTTACACGTGTAGGAATTAACCCACTATTAAAAGTGTAACCTTACCTGCAATTCCACAATAAAGCCCGAGGGGGCGCCATCACACCACGACAAAGCAATTACAACATGCTCTGAATGTTGATGTGATTGTGTACAGTACACTGCCAAAAAGCATGTTTACACGTGTAGGAATTAAGTGTAACCATACCTGCAATTCCACAATAAAGCTACGAGGGGGCGCCATCACACCACGACAAAGCAATTACAACATGCTCTGAATGTTGATGTGATTGTGTACAGTACACTGCCAAAAAGCATGTCAATTCCTACAGGTGTAAAGTGTAACCTTACCTGCAATTCCACAATAAAGCCACGAGGGGGCGCCATCACACCACGACAAAGCAATTACAACATGCTCTGAATGTTGATGTGATTGTGTACAGTACACTGCCAAAAAGCATGTTTACACGTGTAGGAAGTAACCCACTATTAAAAGTGTAACCATACCTGCAATTCCACAATAAAGCCACGAGGGGGCGCCATCACACCACGACTGGTGGAACTGTTGCGCCACCTCTCCCCCACAACTAGACACCCTATAGGCAAACGCATGCATATATTACGCTTTTTTACACACCTCCCAGCAATGCAGCGGTCACCAGCATCGCACGGACTGGCACTGGAACACACGTTGAAGAAGGCTGAGAAGGCAGCCCTAGCCAAACACGGATTACAATCTCTGCTGGTGAAGAAACTGACACGGACTGCAAAATCCTCCAGGTGCAGCAACAGAGACAGGGGGGGTAAGACTGAGCTTCATCTATACTGGGCAACTTTCTGTATTGTCTCTTACAGTTCATGTGATTGTGTATGTTGTCTGTACCACTCTGAATAGTTGGGCTCAACATTGTGTTAAATATTGATATTTATTAATACTGTGAAAAATGGTAAATTTGCAATTCCACAAGAAAGCCACGAGGGGGCGCCATCACACCACGACAAAGCAATTACAACATGCTCTGAATGTTGATGTGATTGTGTACAGTACACTGCCAAAAAGCATGTTTACACGTGTAGGAATTAACCCACTATTAAAAGTGTAACCTTACCTGCAATTCCACAATAAAGCCACGAGGGGGCGCCATCACACCACGACTGGTGGAACTGTTGCGCCACCTCTCCCCCACAACTAGACACCCTATAGGCAAACGCATGCATATATTACGCTTTTTTACACACCTCCCAGCAATGCAGCCGTCACCAGCATCGCACCGACTGGCACTGGAACACACGTTAAAGGAGGCAGAGAAGGCAGCCCTAGCCAAACACGGATTACAATCTCTGCTGGTGAAGAAACTAACACGGACTACAAAAGCCTCCAGGTGCAGCAACAGAGACAGGGGGGGTAAGACTGAGCTTCATCTATACTGGGCAACTTTCTGTATTGTCTCTTACAGTTCATGTCATTGTGTATGTTGTTGTCTGTACCACTCTGAATAGTTGGGCTCAACATTGTGTTAAATATTGATATTTATTAATACTGTGAAAAAATGGTAAATTTGCAATTCCACAAGAAAGCCACGAGGGGGCGCCATCACACCACGACAAAGCAATTACAACATGCTCTGATGTTGATGTGATTGTGTACAGTACACTGCCAAAAAGCTTGTTTACACGTGTAGGAATTAAGTGTAACCTTACCTGCAATTCCACAAGAAAGCCACGAGGGGGCGCCATCACACCACGACAAAGCAATTACAACATGCTCTGAATGTTGATGTGATTGTGTACAGTACACTGCCAAAAAAGCATGTTTACACGTGTAGGAATTAACCCACTATTAAAAGTGTAACCTTACCATGCAATTCCACAATAAAGCCACGAGGGGGCGCCATCACACCACGACTGGTGGAACTGTTGCGCCACCTCTCCCCCACAACTAGACACCCTATAGGCAACGCATGCATATATTACGCTTTTTTACACACCTCCCAGCAATGCAGCGGTCCCAGCATCGCACCGACTGGCACGGGAACACACTTAAAGGAGGCAGAGAAGGCAGCCCTAGCCAAACACGGATTACAATCTCTGCTGGTGAAGAAACTAACACGGACTACAAAAGCCTCCAGGTGCAGCAACAGAGGACAGGGGGGGTAAGACTGAGCTTCATCTATACTGGGCAACTTTCTGTATTGTCTCTTACAGTTCATGTCATTGTGTATGTTGTTGTCTGTACCACTCTGAATAGTTGGGCTCAACATTGTGTTTAAATATTGATATTTATTAATACTGTGAAAAATGGTAATTTGCAATTCCACAATAAAAACCACGAGGGGGCGCCATCACATCACGACAAAGCAATTACAACATGCTCTGAATGTTGATGTGATTGTGTACAGTACACTGCCAAAAAGCATGTTTACACGTGTAGGAATTAAGTGTAACCTTACCTGCAATTCCACAATAAAGCCACGAGGGGGGCGCCATCACACCACGACAAAGCAATTACAACATGCTCTGAATGTTGATGTGATTGTGTACAGTACACTGCCAAAAAGCATGTTTACACGTGTAGGAATTAACCCAGTATTAAAAGTGTAACCTTACCTGCAATTCCACAATAAAGCCACGAGGGGGCGGCCATCACATCACGACAAAGCAATTACAACATGCTCTGAATGTTGATGTGATTGTGTACAGTACACTGCCAAAAGCTTGTTTACACGTGTAGGAATTAAGTGTAACCTTACCTGCAATTCCACAAGAAAGCCACGAGGGGGCGCCATCACACCACGACAAAGCAATTACAACATGCTCTGAATGTTGATGTGATTGGTGTACAGTACACTGCCAAAAAGCATGTTTACACGTGTAGGAATTAACCCAGTATTAAAAGTGTAACCTTACCTGCAATTCCACAATAAAGCCACGAGGGGGCGCCATCAACACCACGACAAAGCAATTACAACATGCTCTGAATGTTGATGTGATTGTGTACAGTACACTGCCAAAAAGCATGTTTACACGTGTAGGAATTAAGTGTAACCATACCCTGCATTCCACAATAAAGCTGACGATGGGGCGCCATCACACCACGACAAGCATTACAACATGCTCTGAATGTTGATAGTGATTGTGTACAGTACACTGCCAAAAAGCATGTCAATTCCTACAGGTGTAAAGTGTAACCTTACCTGCATTCCACAATAAAGCCACGATGGTGCGCCATCACAAACCACGACAAAGCAATTACAACATGCTCTGAATGTTGATGTGATTGTGTACAGTACACTGCCAAAAAGCATGTTTACACCGGTAGGAAGTAACCCACTAGTAAAAGTGTAACCATACCTGCAATTCCACAATAAAGCCACGAGGGGGCGCCATCACAACCAACGACTGGTGAACTGGTTGCGCCACCTCTCCCCCACAAGTAGAACACCCTCCCAGCAATGCAGCGGTCACACCAGCATCGCACGACTGGCACGGGACACACGTTGAAGAAGGCTGAAGGCAGCCCTAGCCAAACACGGAATTACAATCTCTGCTGGTGAAGAAACTGACACGGACTGCAAAAGCCTCCAGTGCAGCAACAGAGACAGGGGGGGTAAGACTGAGCTTCATCTATACTGGGCAACTTTCTGTATTGTCTCTTACAGTTCATGTCATTGTGTATGTTGTCTGTACCACTCTGAATAGTTGGGCTCACATTGTGTTAAATATTGATATTTATTAATACTGTGAAAAATGGTAAATTTGCAATTCCACAAGAAAGCCACGAGGGGGGCGCCATCACACCACCGACAAAGCAATTACACATGCTCTGAATGTTGATGTGATTGTGTACAGTACACTGCCAAAAGCATGTCAATTCCTACAGGTGTAAAGTGTAACCTTACCTGCAATTCCACAATAAAGCCACGAGGGGGCGCCATCACACCACGACAAAGCAATTACAACATGCTCTGAATGTTGATGTGATTGTGTACAGTACACTGCCAAAAAGCATGTTACACGTGTAGGAATTAACCCAGTATTAAAAGTGTAACCTTACCTGCAATTCCACAATAAAGCCACGAGGGGGCGCCATCACACCACGACAAAGCATTACAACATGCTCTGAATGTGTGATGTGATTGTGTACAGTACATGCCAAAAAGCATGTTTACACGTGTAGGAATTAACCCACTATTAAAAGTGTAACCTTACCTGCACTTCCACAATGAAAGCCACGAGGGGGCGCCATCACACCACGACTGGTGAACTGTTGCGCCACCTCTCCCCCACAACTAGACACCCTATAGGCAAACGCATGCATATATTACGCTTTTTTACACACCTTCCCAGCAATGCAGCGGTCACCAGCATCGCACGGACTGGAACTGAACACACCGTTGAAGAAGGCAGAGAAGGCAGCCCTAGCCAAACACGGATTACAATCTCTGCTGGTGAAGAAACTAACACGGACTACAAAGCCTCCAGGTGCAGCAACAGAGACAGGGGGGGGTAAGACTGAGCTTCATCTATACTGGGCAACTTTCTGTATTGTCTCTTACAGTTCATGTCATTGTGTATGTTGTTGTCTGTACCCTCTGAATAGTTGGGCTCAACATTGTGTTAAATATTGATATTTATTAATACTGTGAAAAATGGTAAATTTGCAATTCCACAATTAAAACCACGAGGGGGCGCCATCAACATCACGACAAAGCAATTACAACATGCTCTGAATGTTGATGTGATTGTGTACAGTACACTGCCAAAAGCTTGTTTACACGTGTAGGAATTAAGTGTAACCTTACCTGCAATTCCACAAGAAAGCCACGAGGGGGCGCCATCACACCACGACAAAGCAATTACAACATGCTCTGAATGTTGATGTGATTGTGTACAGTACACTGCCAAAAAGCATGTTTACACGTGTAGGAATTAACCCAGTATTAAAGTGTAACCTTACCTGCAATTCCACAATAAAGCCACGAGGGGGCCGCCATCACACCACGACAAAGCAATTACAACATGCTCCTGAATGTTGATGTGATTGTGTACAGTACACTGCCAAAAAGCATGTTTACACGTGTAGGAGTAACCCACTATTAAAAGTGTAACCTACCTGCAATTCCACAATAAAGCCACGAGGGGGCGCCATCACACCACGACTGGTGGAACTGTTGCGCCACCTCTCCCCCACAAGTAGACACCCATATAGGCAAACGCATGCATATATACGCTTTTTTACACACCTCCCAGCAATGCAGCGGTCACCAGCATCGCACGGACTGGCACTGGAACACACGTTGAAGAAGGCTGAGAAGGCAGCCTAGCCAAACACGGATACAATCTCTGCTGGTGAAGAAACTGACACGGACTGCAAAAGCCTCCAGGTGCAGCAACAGAGACAGGGGGGTAAGACTGAGCTTCATCTATACTGGGCAACTTTCTGTCTTGTCTCTTACTGTTCATGTCGATTGTGTATGTTGTTGTCTTACCACTCTGAATAGTTGGGCTCAACATTGTGTTAAATATTGACTATTTATTAATACTGTGAAAAATGGTAAATTTGCAATTCCACAATAAAAGCCACGAGGGGGCGCCATCCACATCTACAAAGCAATTACAACATGCTCTGAATGTTGATGTGATTGTGTACAGTACACTGCCAAAAAGCATGTTTCACGTGTAGAATTGAACCCAGTATTAACAGTGTAACCTACCTGCAATTCCACAATAAAGCCACCGAGGGGCGCCATCACACCACGACCAAAGCAATTACAACATGCTCTGAATGTTGATGTGATTGTGTACAGTACACTGCCAAAAAGCATGTTTACACGTGTAGGAATTAACCCAGTATTAAAAGTGTAACCTATACCTGCAATTCCACAATAAAGCCACGAGGGGGCGCCATCACACCACGACTGGTGGAAACTGTTGCGCCACCTCTCCCCCACAAGTAGACACCCTATAGGCAAACGCATGCATATATTACGCTTTTTTACACACCTCCCAGCAATGCAGCCGTCACCAGCATCGCACCGACTGGCACTGGAACACACGTTGAAGGAGTCAGAGAAGGCAGGCCCTAGCCAAACACGGGATTACAATCTCTGCTGGTGAAGAAACTGACACGGACTACAAAAGCCTCCAGGTGCAGCAACAGAGACAGGGGGGGTAAGACTGAGCTTCATCTATACTGGCAACTTTCTGTATTGTCTCTTACTAGTTCATGTATTGTGTATGTTGTTGTCTGTACCACTCTGAATAGTTGGGCTCAACATTGTGTTAAATATTGATATTTATTAATACTGTGAAAATGGTAAATTTGCAATTCCACAATAAAGCCACGAGGGGGCGCCCATCACATCACGACAAAGCAATTACAACATTGCTCTGAAGTTGATGTGATTGTGTACAGTACACTGCCAAAAGCATTGTTTACAAGTGTAGGAATTAACCCAGTATTAAAAGTTAACCTTACCTGCAATTCCACAATAAAGCCACGAGGGGGCGCCATCACACCACGACAAAGCAATTACAACATGCTCTGAATGTTGATGTGATTGTGGTACAGTACACTGCCAAAAAGCATGTTGTACACTTGTAGGAAGTAAACCCACTATTAAAGTGTAACCATACCTGCAATTCCACAATAAAGCCACGAGGGGGCGCCATCACACCACGACAAGCAATTACACATGCTCTGAATGTTGATGTGATTGTTGTACAGTACACTGCCAAAAAGCATGTTTACACGTGTAGGAATTAACCCAGTATTAAAAGTGTAACCTTACCTGCAATTCCACAATAAAGCCACGAGGGGCGCCATCACACCACGACAAAGCAATTACAACATGCTCTGAATGTTGATGTGATTGTGTACAGTACACGCAAAAAGCATGTTTACACGTGTAGGAGTAACCCCTATGAAAAATTTTAAGCCTACCTGCAATTCCACAATGAAGCCACGATGGGATGCCATCACACCACAACAAAGCAACTATAACATGACAACAGGTGGGACTCTTGCTCCACCTCTCCCCCACAACTAGACACCCTATAGGCAAACACACGCATACGTAAGGCTTTTTACATACCTCCCAGCAACGCATCCGTCACCAGCATCGCACGGACCGGCACGGGTCCACACGTTGAAGGAGGCAGAGAAGGCGGCCCTAGACAAACAGGGATTACAATCGCTGCCGGTGAAGAAAGTGACGCGCACCTGCTGAGGGCCGGCTCTGGGTTCTCGAGGACTACAAAGACCTGGTCCAGGTGCTGCAACAGAGACAGGGAGGTAAGACTGGGCTTCATCTATACCGGGCAACTTTCTGTATTGTCTTTCAGTGTTGATGTGATTGTGTATGTTGTTGTCTCTACCACTCCGAATAGTTGAGCCCAACATTGTGCTACTTACTGATATTTATTAATACTATTTAAAAAAAAAAAAAAAAAAAAAAAGGTGAAAAATGGTAAGTTTGCAGAATAGATTTGATGTTTGAGTGCAACAAAGGGACATGATGGCAGCAAGCAGTCTTAAAATGCACACAGTTCACAGCACAAACCCCACACTAAAGAGAACATTAGCCAAACATATTTCAAATTAATACAGTCCGTGCACCGCTTAATCACGAGGGGGATGCCTTGAAAAGGGAGATTTACCTAAAAGTGTGCTGAGACAGGTTACGAAATCAACCTAATTTTAAAGTTTCAACACCACCTGCAATTCCACACTAGAGCCATGAGGGGACGCGATCACACCACAACAAAGAAACTAAAACATGCTCTGACAACAGGTGGGACTCTTGCTCCACCTCTCCCCCACAAGTAGACACCCCACAGGCGCACACATGCACGCACAAACGCTTTTACACACCTCCCAGCAATGCCTCCTTCACCAGCATCGCACTGACCGGTACGGGACCACACATGGAAGGAGGCAGAGAAGGCACGCCTGGACACACGGGGATTACAATCTCTTCTGGTGAACAAACCGACACGCACCTGGCGAGGGACAGCCCTGGGTTCTCGAGGACTACAAAAACCTCCAGGCGCTGCAGCAGAGACTGGGGTCCTTCTGTACCGGGCGACCTTTCTGTATTGTCTCTCACTGTTGATGTGATTGCAGACAGCAACGTACACACCACTCTGAATAGTTGGGCCCAACATTGTGTTACTTGGCAAGTTTGTAAAATAGATTTGATGCTTGAGTGCAACAAAGGGACATGATGGCAGCAAGCAGTCTTAAAATGGACACACACACACACACACACACACACACACTAAAGAAAACATGCTCTGACTGTTGATGTGACTGTGTACAGTACACTGCCTAAATGCGTGACGAGACAGGTGAACAAATTAACCCAATCACACGAACAGTCAGAGCATGTTATAGTTGCTTTGTTGTGGTGTGACGGCATCCCCCTCGTGGCTTCATTGTGGAATTGCAGGTAGGGTTAAAAATTTTTAAAATTGGGTACAGTACACTGCCTAAACGCGTGACGAGACAGGTGAACAAATTAACCCAATTTTAAAATTTTAAGCCTACCTGCAATTCCACAATGAAGCCACGATGGGATGCCATCACACCACAACAAAGCAACTATAACATGACAACAGGTGGGACTCTTGCTCCACCTCTCCCCCACAACTGGACACCCTACAGGCAAACACACGCATACGTAAGGCTTTTTACATACCTCCCAGCAACGCATCCGTCACCAGCATCGCACGGACCGGCACGGGTCCACACGTTGAAGGAGGCAGAGAAGGCACGCCTGGACACACGGGGATACAATCTCTTCTGGTGAACAAACCGACACGCACCTGGCGAGGGACAGCCCTGGGTTCTCGAGGACTACAAAAACCTCCAGGCGCTGCAGCAGAGACTGGGGTCCTTCTGTACCAGGCGACCTTTCTGTATTGTCTCTCACTGTTGATGTGATTGCAGACAGCAACGTACACACCACTCTGAATAGTTGGGCCCAACATTGTGTTACTTGGCAAGTTTGTAAAATAGATTGATGCTTGAGTGCAACAAAGGGACATGATGGCAGCAAGCAGTCTTAAAATGGACACACACGACACGCACCTGGCGAGGGACAGCCCTGGGTTCTCGAGGACTACAAAAACCTCCAGGCGCTGCAGCAGAGACTGGGGTCCTTCTGTACCAGGCGACCTTTCTGTATTGTCTCTCACTGTTGATGTGATTGCAGACAGCAACGTACACACCACTCTGAATAGTTGGGCCCAACATTGTGTTACTTGGCAAGTTTGTAAAATAGATTTGATGCTTGAGTGCAACAAAGGGACATGATGGCAGCAAGCAGTCTTAAAATGGACACACACGGGGATTACAATCTCTTCTGGTGAACAAACCAACACGCACCTGGCGAGGGACAGCCCTGGGTTCTCGAGGATTACAAAAACCTCCAGGCGCTGCAGCAGAGACTGGGGGGTAAGACTGAGGTCCTTCTGTACCGGGCGACCTTTCTGTATTGTCTCTCACTGTTGATGTGATTGCAGACAGCAACGTACACACCACTCTGAATAGTTGGGCCCAACATTGTGTTACTTGGCAAGTTTGTAAAATAGATTTGATGCTTGAGTGCAACAAAGGGACATGATGGCAGCAAGCAGTCTTAAAATGGACACACACACACACACACACACACACACACACTAAAGAAAACATGCTCTGACTGTTGATGTGACTGTGTACAGTACACTGCCTAAATGCGTGACGAGACAGGTGAACAAATTAACCCAATCACACGAACAGTCAGAGCATGTTATAGTTGCTTTGTTGTGGTGTGACGGCATCCCCCTCGTGGCTTCATTGTGGAATTGCAGGTAGGGTTAAAAATTTTTAAAATTGGGTACAGTACACTGCTAAACGCGTGACGCACAGGTGAACAAATTAACCCAATTTTAAAATTTTAAGCCTACCTGCAATTCCACAATGAAGCCACGATGGGATGCCATCACACCACAACAAAGCAACTATAACATGACAACAGGTGGGACTCTTGCTCCACCTCTCCCCCACAACTGGACACCCTATAGGCAAACACACGCATACGTAAGGCTTTTTACATACCTCCCAGCAACGCATCCGTCACCAGCATCGCACGGACCGGCACGGGTCCACACGTTGAAGGAGGCAGAGAAGGCGGCCCTAGACAAACAGGGATTACAATCGCTGCCGGTGAAGAAAGTGACGCGCACCTGCTGAGGGCCGGCTCTGGGTTCTCGCGGACTACAAAGACCTGGTCCAGGTGCTGCAACAGAGACAGGGAGGTAAGACTGGGCTTCATCTATACCGGGCAACTTTCTGTATTGTCTTTCAGTGTTGATGTGATTGTGTATGTTGTTGTCTCTACCACTCCGAATAGTTGAGCCCAACATTGTGCTACTTACTGATATTTATTAATACTATTTAGAAAAAGAAAAAAAAAAAGGTGAAAAATGGTAAGTTTGCAGAATAGATTTGATGTTTGAGTGCAACAAAGGGACATGATGGCAGCAAGCAGTCTTAAAATGCACACAGTTCACAGCACAAACCCCACACTAAAGAGAACATTAGCCAAAACATATTTCAAATTAATACAGTCCGTGCACCGCTTAATCACAAGAGAGGGATGCCTTGAAAAGGGAGATTTACCTAAAAGTGTGCTGAGACAGGTTACGAAATCAACCTAATTTTAAAGTTTCAACACCACCTGCAATTCCACACTAGAGCCATGAGGGGACGCGATCACACCACAACAAAGAAACTAAAACATGCTCTGACAACAGGTGGGACTCTTGCTCCACCTCTCCCCCACAAGTAGACACCCCACAGGCGCACACATGCACGCACAAACGCTTTTACACACCTCCCAGCAATGCCTTCACCAGCATCGCACTGACCGGTACGGGACCACACATGGAAGGAGGCAGAGAAGGCACGCCTGGACACACGGGGATTACAATCTCTTCTGGTGAACAAACCGACACGCACCTGGCGAGGGACAGCCCTGGGTTCTCGAGGACTACAAAAACCTCCAGGCGCTGCAGCAGAGACTGGGGTCCTTCTGTACCGGGCGACCTTTCTGTATTGTCTCTCACTGTTGATGTGATTGCAGACAGCAACGTACACACCACTCTGAATAGTTGGGCCCAACATTGTGTTACTTGGCAAGTTTGTAAAATAGATTTGATGCTTGAGTGCAACAAAGGGACATGATGGCAGCAAACAGTCTTAAAATGGAACACACAGGGATTACAATCTCTTCTGGTGAACAAACCAACACGCACCTGGCGAGGGACAGCCCTGGGTTCTCGAGACTACAAAAACCTCCAGGCGCTGCAGCAGAGACTGGGGTCCTTCTGTACCGGGCGACCTTTCTGTATTGTCTCTCACTGTTGATGTGATTGCAGACAGCAACGTACACCACTCTGAATGTTGGGCCCAACATTGTGTTCTTGGCAAGTTTTGTAAAATAGATTTGATGCTGAGTGCAACAAAGGGACATGATGGCAGCAAGCAGTCTTAAAATGGACACACACGGGGATTACAATCTCTTCTGGTGAACAAACCAACACGCACCTGGCGAGGGACAGCCCTGGGTTCTCGAGGACTACAAAAACCTCCAGGCGCTGCAGCAGAGACTGGGAGGTAAGACTGAGGTCCTTCTGTACCGGGCGACCTTTCTGTATTGTCTCTCACTGTTGATGTGATTGCAGACAGCAACGTACACACCACTCTGAATAGTTGGGCCCAACATTGTGTTACTTGGCAAGTTTGTAAAATAGATTTGATGCTTGAGTGCAACAAAGGGACATGATGGCAGCAAGCAGTCTTAAAATGGACACACACAGGATTACAATCTCTTCTGGTGAACAAACCACACGCACCTGGCGAGGGCACAGCCCTGGGTTCTCGAGGACTACAAAAAACTCCAGCGCTGCCAGCGAGGGGTTAGAGGGTCATTGTACCGGCGACTTTCTGTATGTCTCTCACTTTTGGATTGATTGCAACAGCAAGGACAAACCACTCGAATAGTTATTCCAACAGTGTGTACTGAAGTTTGTAAATAGTTGATGCTTGAGTGCAACAAAGGGACATGATGGCATGCAAGCAGTCTTAAAATGGACACACACACACGCTAAAGAAAACATGCTCTGACTGTTGATGTGACTGTGTACAGTACACTGCCCTAAAATGCGTGTAGAGGACAGGGAACAAATTAACCCAATCACACGAACAGTCAGAGCATGTTATAGTGCTTTTGTTGTGGTGTGACGGCATCCACCCTAGTGACTTCATGTGGAATTGCAGTAGGGTTAAAAATTTTTAAAATTGGGTACAGTACACTGCCTAAATGCGTGACGAGACAGGTGAACAAATTAACCCAATTTTAAAATTTTAAGCCTACCTGCAATTCCACAATGAAGCCACGATGGGATGCCATCACACCACAACAAAGCAACTATAACATGACAACAGGTGGGACTCTTGCTCCACCTCTCCCCCACAACTAGACACCCTATAGGCAAACACACGCATACGTAAGGCTTTTTACATACCTCCCAGCAACGCATCCGTCACCAGCATCGCACGGACCGGCACGGGTCCACACGTTGAAGGAGGCAGAGAAGGCGGCCCTAGACAAACAGGGATTACAATCGCTGCCGGTGAAGAAAGTGACGCGCACCCTGCTGAGGGCCGGCTCTGGGTTCTCGCGGACTAAAAGACCTGGTCCAGGTGCTGCAACAGAGACAGGGAGGTAAGACTGGGCTTCATCTATACCGGGCAACTTTCTGTATTGTCTTTCAGTGTTGATGTGATTGTGTATGTTGTTGTCTCTACCACTCCGAATAGTTGAGCCCAACATTGTGCTACTTACTGATATTTATTAATACTATTTAAAAAAGAAAAAGAAAGAAAAAGGTGAAAAATGGTAAGTTTGCAGAATAGATTTGATGTTTGAGTGCAACAAAGGGACATGATGGCAGCAAGCAGTCTTAAAATGGACCACACACGGGGATTACAATCTCTTCTGGTGAACAAACTGACACGCACCTGGCGAGGGACAGCCCTGGGTTCTCGAGGATTACAAAAACCTCCAGGCGCTGCAGCAGAGACTGGGGTCCTTCTGTACCGGGCGACCTTTCTGTATTGTCTCTCACTGTTGATGTGATTGCAGACAGCAACGTACACACCACTCTGAATAGTTGGGCCCAACAGTGTGTTACTTGGCAAGTTTGTAGAACAGATCTGATGCTTGAGTGCAACAAAGGGACATGATGGCAGCAAGCAGTCTTAAAATGGACGGACACACACACACGCTAAAGAAAACATGCTCTGACTGTTGATGTGACTGTGTACAGTACACTGCCTAAATGCGTGTAGAGACAGGTGAACAAATTAACCCAATCACACGAACAGTCAGAGCATGTTATAGTTGCTTTGTTGTGGTGTGACGGCATCCCCCTCGTGGCTTCATTGTGGAATTGCAGGTAGGGTTAAAAATTTTTAAAATTGGGTTAATTTGTTCACCTGTCTCGTCACGCATTTAGGCAGTGTACTGTACCCAATTTTAAAATTTTAAGCCTACCTGCAATTCCACAATGAAGCCACGATGGGATGCCATCACACCACAACAAAGCAACTATAACATGACAACAGGTGGGACTCTTGCTCCACCTCTCCCCCACAACTAGACACCCTATAGGCAAACACACGCATACGTAAGGCTTTTTACATACCTCCCAGCAACGCATCCGTCACCAGCATCGCACGGACCGGCACGGGTCCACACGTTGAAGGAGGCAGAGAAGGCGGCCCTAGACAAACAGGGATTACAATCGCTGCCGGTGAAGAAAGTGACGCGCACCCTGCTGAGGGCCGGCTCTGGGTTCTCGCGGACTACAAAGACCTGGTCCAGGTGCTGCAACAGAGACAGGGAGGTAAGACTGGGCTTCATCTATACCGGGCAACTTTCTGTATTGTCTTTCAGTGTTGATGTGATTGTGTATGTTGTTGTCTCTACCACTCCGAATAGTTGAGCCCAACATTGTGCTACTTACTGATATTTATTAATACTATTTAAAAAAGAAAAAGAAAGAAAAAGGTGAAAAATGGTAAGTTTGCAGAATAGATTTGATGTTTGAGTGCAACAAAGGGACATGATGGCAGCAAGCAGTCTTAAAATGCACACGGTTCACAGCACAAACCCCACGCTAAAGAGAACATTAGCCAAAACATATTTCAAATTAATACAGTCCGTGCACCGCTTAATCACAAGAGAGGGATGCTTTGAAAAGGGAGATTTACCTAAAAGTGTGTTGAGACAGGTTATGAAATCAACCTAATTTTAAAATTTGAATGCCACCTGCAATTCACAATGAAGCCACGTGGGGAGAGTCATCACACCACAACCAAGCAATTGAAACACGCTCTGACTGTTGATGTGGTTGTATATAGTACACTGCCTAAAGGCGTGCTAGACAGGTGAATAAATAACCCAATTTTAAAAACTAAAACCACCTGCAATTCCACACTTCATACCACACACCCCACACTAAACAAAACAGTAGCCAAAACAAAATCCAAGTTTCCCAACCAAATTTGGGAAATGATTTCCTTTTTTTTTTTTTAAAAAAAAAAAAAGGTTTTCACTTATTCTACAGAAGTTTCCCATGCAGCTGCATTTGTTCAAGCTAAGATAAGTTTTACTTATACACATATTGTATTAGCAGAAAGATATACACATGTAGATGTGCGATTCTTAAGTTAGCTTTTTTCCACCATATAAAATAATGTACATTGCACAAATAGCTGCATAAAACTCTGAATATTGATGATTCCTAATCACCTTCTAGTTTTATATAAACAATATATTTAATATAAACATTTGTTACAGTACAGCAGTAGCTGCGTGAAGGTTTATCCATAGTTTAACAGGTATGATCTCAAAGTTATAGCACATGAACATTTACACACCTTACATGAACTTCAGAGAGAACTGGCACAGTGAGTCTTGAAGAAGTGAATTATAATTTAGTAGGGGTGCAGTGGCGCAGTGGGTTGGACCACAGTCCTGCTCTGCGGTGGGTCTGGGGTTCAAGTCCTGCTTGGGGTGCCTTGCGATGGACTGGCGTCCCTTCCTGGGTGTGTCCCCTCCCCCTCCGGCTTTACGCCCTGCGTCACCGGGTTGGCTCCGGTTCCCCGCGACCCCGTATGGGACAAGCGGTTCTGAAAACGTGTACGTGTGTGAATTTTAAAATTTACTAATGCTTGTCATGGTTTCCAGAGAAAACCATTTAGCATGCAAGTGCAGCCTTTCTATCAGCAACACAGAGCTGATATCCACTGGGGGAGCAGGAGCTAATTTTGAGGACCCAAGGTAGGGTTAGAAAGTCAGACACAGAAGATATAAAAGAGATGGCAAGAACAAAGTAAGGATGAAGGACAAGTGCAAGGAGGGGCGTGAAGTTTTTGTGAGATTCCACAATGACAAGGTAAAAACATTAGATCAGCTGCAGTAATTTGTAAATAATGGGTTGTCATTTTGCTATTAAAATGCTCACGTAAATACTTCACTCCGATATTTTCTGTAGATCCATGTATCGTTTTGGAGTAGTTTACCAGGAGATGCTTTTCCAATTCAGATGGACGCTGACCACAGATACTCTTCCAGTCGGTTGTTGCAGGGTGTGGTTCAAAGAGCCATGGGGGAGATCCGAAGGGTAAAGGACAAGAACCAATCCCTCAGGTGAATTTTATTGTTCTGCTTCACTCTGTTAAAGACTTCGATTGAATACAGGTGTGGCGAATAGAGCTGGGTTTGTCCAAAGTTGCGCCCTTTATGGTCATTTAGAATATTGCCTCCAATGGTCATTACAATGCCAGTAATTAATAACATGCTGAAAAAAGCCTGTACTCCTCATTCTTGGAATACAGCTATTAAAAAAAAAAAAAAAAAAAAACCAACCCTGGATGAGAATGAAGGGATTCAGTTGCTGGATTTCAGCACAAACTGCTGGTGATTATGAGAACATTGGAACCACTTAAAGCAAATTAAAAGCGCACCCCAAGGTTCAAATCTTTGAAACCTTCATCCCCCCCATGGATCAGAGTGGATTACCAGAACATTAAAAGTGTCTGGTGCAACAAACTGCCCAGTGCGGCACAGAAAATTTCCCCATCCATCGCTTAAACTGTTTAAAAATCTTTACTCAATAAATAAACAATAAAAGTGGCATGCCACTACTAAAACATCTACAATAAAACTGTCACATCCCCACCCGCACCACAATCGGCAGCACCTGGCTCCGATTAAACGCTTGACGGTAATCAGCATACTTGTCTTTAGAAGACACTCCTCAGCCACACATCTCGTTGAGACATCTGGCTTTGCTATGCTAATAGCATTTATCCTGTTCCCTGTTGTTTGTTCTTGATGTCTGACCATTTGCCTTGCTTCCTGACTATGTCCATGAGTTCTCTGCAGTGTAAACATTACATGATGGAATCTTTAAAACACACAAAAAAAAAAAACATACCCCATGGCAAAAAGACACAAATAAACTTGTCCGGCAACTCTACTGCACAAGAGAGGCGGTTCCCTGGCCTGTTCCCAAGGTGTTGCTGTACACCTTACCTATCATTTTCTTTGCATGTTTCTCTTTTCACATCATCTCCCCCATTTAGACATTTTGATACGATATATAAACAATGCAAATAACCAAATACACCAAATAAAAAACAATTTTAAATTGGTAAGAAAACACCCACATATGTAATGAAAACTCTACTACAATAAACCAAAAAAAGATGATAAATACAAACACACCACACAGTAATTTTCAAAGACTACTTCAAAGTACAATAAATTACTGTAAGTTATAAAATTGTGCAATTAAATATAGTGCGTAAAGAGACAGTTGCACCCTCTTATGCACAGGAGATATGTTCCGAGGCCCCTGCTGGATGCCTGAAACCGTAGGATAGCACTGAACCCTATATATAGTCCGTTTTTTCCTAACAGAAGCAGAAGAAATAAAACTAAGAACGCTACTAAGTGACCAATGGGCAGGTAGCGTATACAGCACGGATACGCTGGACAAGGGGATGATTGACGTAATGGCGCGAGATTTCATCATGCTGCTCAGAATGGAGCGCAGACAGACTTAAGTCAAGCATCACTCCCAGACTCTTAGCTAAGGAAGTAGGCAAAATGAACGAGTTTCCCACTTTGATGGAGAGGCCATGACAGGAAGACAGGCTAGCTGCGAAGTGTAGGATCTCTGTTCACCAGTGATATCAACAGCCTATACACGAACATTGCAACAGACCTGGGCCTGAGAGCAGTAAAGAACACCATTCTAAGGTACCCAGACCACAATGGACCAGACACTGAACTCCTACAATTACTGGAAATCAGTGTCATCAGGAATAATTCTGAATTTAACAAACAAGTCTACCTACAGATACAGCGGACAGCAATGGGTTTAAAAAAAAAAAAGAAAAAGAAAAATTTGCCCTTGGTCTACGCGAGCATCTACATGGCAGACTGGGAGAAAACTCTATTTATGAAATGCCCAAACAGACCACTCCAGTGCTACAGATACCTGGGTGACATTTTCAGGGTCTGGCACCATGGCCACGAGGATTTTGACACACTCATGAACACACACACCACTCCAAAATAACAATAAAACAACACTGAGACACACAGGAAGTAAACTTCCTGGACACCACAGTCCATTACAGTAAACCTCAAGGTGGCTTTAAAAACACTCGAGACCAAGGTTTACTTTAAAAGCACTGGCACACACTGTCTACTGCACAAATCCAGCTTCCAGCCCAAACGCACCTTCCAGGGATTGATCAAGTCCCAACTCATCAGGTTCCACCGAATATGCTCAGAGAAAACAGAGTTCAACAACACCACCGGAACTCTGTTCCGAGCTCTTAGACCGAGGGAATAGGTTCCGGAGACATATCAAGTCACAGACAATGAACTCAATATAGGAAGGCCATGGTAGCAGGGTGACTCACACTGAAAAGGTCATCCCACTAATATAAATAATGTGTCGGCAGAATGATACTTTGGCTCCTTTTCCAAAAAGCGTTATGCTCAATTACAGTTGTATGCTCAACGCAAACCAAATGTGCATCTTACGGGTGAACACGAATTTACCTTAGATAGAAAGGCAATAATTCCAGTAAATTATTGCACCAGCAAGATGGTGTGTGTTGTGTGCTGCTGTGTGCTTGAAGCAGGGGAGGAGACACAGAGCTGTTTTACCGGGGGGGCGGGGGGGGGCTTCTTCTGGGCCGAAAGGAAGAGAGAATCCACCCAGTGTTCGATAACGAAGAGTTTTACTCGGCTGGGTGCTGCCCCAGTGCATGCAGTTCTGCACAGAGAATTTCACCAGAGAAGTTTTTTGAAGGATTTGGTCCTGCTTTACTGCTCTTTCCCCTTCTCTATCTACTGCACACTCGGACCGTCTGCTTTCAGGAAGGAGGAGATGCTGTGCGACCAATAATGAGTGGACCAGCTTTTGAAAAGCAGCTCGCCAGCATTTTGACTGACATCCCAAACTCTATGAGCTGCCACCCTGCATCCAAAGACTCTCCAACCTTGCCCGACTTCTCAGCCACAGATATGGGTTTCTACAGAGGACAGACGGGGCACAGCCAACATGAGTACTATCAGAGCCAGACCTACTCACAATCTGTGAACCCCTACTCGTACCACCAGTTTAACCCGAACGGAATGGGGGGCCCGGGGGCATAACCCACAAAGTCAGAATACACCTACAGTAACTCATACAAGCAATACGGACATTATAAACAGGGAGCTGCAGACACCACCCCAGGACACTGGTAAGTCTGAACTTTCCACAAATATAAACCCATGTAGACTATGATAATGTAATCTTTAATATGAGCTTTCAACACCAGCAAAACATATTCATTTTTCCTTAAACCAGCCCTTGGACTATCAGAGAGAAGCAGCTTGCTTACTAGAGCTTATAGGTTTTCACTGTATCTTACATAGCTTTTTTAACATAACTTATATGTCCCTATATACTTTATCTGAAAACATATCATATGTCCAATGATTTAAGAATACTCACATTTATTACTTTCGTAGTTTCATTTTGAATACCCCCCCCCCACTCCCCTTTGGTGAAACTGAAATGTTGAGTGTGTACAGTAGCTGTTGCTAATATGTGGTTCATTTTATCCATCACACTGTATCGTATGTATATGCTGCACCTGTACATTGTTTGGAAAGCAAGGAATAGAGAACTCACGTGGTCATGCACACGCTCTCGGTTCAGTCCCTGAATGATGGTGTTATCATAGTCTGTTGAAGACAATGAGGACACACTGGGAGATGTTGGGCCTCTTTTTGGTGCTCCAGATGATCCTGAAGTGCTGGGAGAATTTTGCAATGAAGAAGATGGACTCACACCCACATCACTCAGCATGATGTACACTAACTTGATTGTACTTCTGTCCCGTATGTCTTGTACTGATGTAACATTCATGAATTCATTACTGAAGTCAGGATCCACGAACTGAATACCAAAGTCTCGTTCAATTCCAAATGCTTGGCAAATTGTACTGTGAAACTCCTTTAAAGTTTCTGGCCTTCCCGAATGGAGAAGCCATTAGAAGAAGCCATTTTAAAGCCATCATTGTCCACGATGACTCTGAGCTTCATATGCCGTGCCGTTAAAATGTTGTTAAATCAATATTTGGTAATGTTGTTACTTCAGTACAACATTTTCACAGTTCACTCAAAACATGAAGAGTTTAGCTGTCTACACATGACCTGTGACAGGTTGACTCTATGCTGCAATTAGCCATTATACTACTATAGGAAAAACAAAGACACAGAACCACATCTAGCAAGAAGCTGAAAGTTGAAGAAGATGAAAGAAATGTGTACCGGTACTTTTTTCAGCATGAATGTAAACAGCACTTCAGTGTGAATTATAAGATGACGACTTACTGATGTTGAGCTCCTCCTTCTTCCCTATATATTTTTCCTTCAATTTCGCTTTTTTTTTTTAATGGTCATTTGCTGTACCATAACCGTGGTAACAATAAAGAAAGAAAAAACTGATACCACACAATTACAGAAATTTATCCGCAGCTGGACAGGGGGTGCGGTGGCGCAGTGGGTTGGACTGCAGTCCTGCTCTTCGGTGGGTCTGGGGTTCAAGTCCCGCTTGGGGTGCCTTGCGGCGGACTGGCGTCCCGTCCTGGGTGTGTCCCCTTCCCCCTCTGGCCTTACGCCCTGTGTTGCCGGGTAGGCTCCGGTTCCCCGTGACCCCGTAAGGGACAAGCGGTTCTGAAAATGTGTGTGTGTGTGTATCCGCAGCTGTTGCAGATCTATGGAGTTGTGGTGTTGGAGATTCTATTCAGTGTGCTCTCATGTTGGTGAAGTATCGATCACATGACCTTTGTTGTGCGTGATGTGTTCTGATGAAGCACGTATGTAAATAAATGTTCTCCCCTTCCGGTTTAAGCAAACCGATGGTGTGAACGTGTACTTTGTTACCTCCGTTAAGTATAATCTATTTACCACTTCTCAAACGCAGAGATGGCTGTGCCAACAGGTTATGGGCCCAGAAGAGAAGTAGGTAATAGACTGAGTAGACTGTGTTTCGACGGAGACGAAAAGAATTACGAACTTTGGGAGACAAAGTTTTTGGGGCACCTGCGTTTGCTGGGACTGAAAGAGACCATATTGAAAGTCCCCACACCGAGCGATAGAGACAGCGCGGACGAAGATGAGATTGACGACACTGATAAAAATGAAGAAGCCTACGCGGAATTGATGCAGTTTTTGGATGATAAAAGTCTTTCCCTTATAATGAGAGAAGCTGCAGATGACGGAAGAAAGGCGCTGCAAATACTGAGGGGCTACTATGCAGGAAAAGGGAAGCCGCGAATTATTAACCTGTACACAGAATTAACATCCCTTCAGAAAACTGCAAAGGAAAGTATTACGGATTACATTATTCGGGCAGAAACAGCCATTACCGCTCTGAGGAATGCTGAGGAGACGCTCAGTGACGGACTGTTGATTGCAATGATTCTTAAAGGTTTGCCAGAATCGTTTAAACCATTCGCAGTTCATGTAACACAGAGTGATGAAACTATGACTTTTGCAGAATTTAAGACAAAGCTTAGAAGTTTTGAAAACACTGAAAAGTATGCTAGGTCAAATGACGACAACGTTATGAAAGCGAGTGGTGCAGCTCCTGTGAGAAGAGGAGAGAGAGAGAAAAACGCAGACCCTGATAATATTACGTTATAATTGCGGTCAAAAAGGACATAAAGCCTGGAGATGTCCAAATGAACGTCGTAAAAGTCAAAAACAGTGGTGTAGCTATTGCAAAAGCTCAACACACAAAGACGCATCTAGTGACGCATGAAGAGGACGCAGATAAACATGCTGCATTTGTCTTCAAAACGTGTGATTATCAACTAGACGGGCTGAAACATAAAGGACTAATGGCTGATACGGGAGCAACATCACACATAATTACCGACATCGGAAAGTTTAAGAAATTTGACGAGACTTTCCAAACGGGCAAACATTTCATTGAGCTTGCGGACGGGACAAGAGCGAGTGGCGTTGCGCTGAAGAGAGGTGACGCGGAGATATGTTTGATTGACAGTGAAGGAAAGCAAGTGAGTACAACGCTAAAGAAAGCACTGTACATTCCTTCATATCCACAAGACATATTCTCTGTTAAAGCAGCGACTGCCAACGGGGCTTCTGTTCGTTTTCGACAAGGACATGACGAGCTCATCCACAAGGATGGCACGAGATTTGAAATAAAAGAGTATAATAGACTGTACTATCTAAACACTATAGATAAGGGAGGAGATTATTGTAACGGCTGTTACGACATTCAAACTTGGCACGAAATCCTCGGCCACTGCAACTATGATGATGTTTCCAAGTTGCCAGATATTGTGGAAGGAATGGAAATCAAAGGAAAGATTGACAAGTCCAAACTGCACTGTGAAGTCTGCACACAAGGCAAATTTGCGCAAAGCAGGAACAGAGAACCCGATGCACGTGCCAAAGTCCCACTTGAACTTGTGCACACAGACTTGGCTGGTCCTATTCAACCAGAGGCTAAAGATGGTCACAGGTATGCACTTGTATTTGTTGATGATTTCTCAGGCACAATATTTGTTTACTTCCTGAAAGCGAAAAGTGACACTGTAAAGGCTACGGAAAAATTCCTAGCAGACACTGCTCCTTATGGTACTGTAAAGTGCATTAGGTCAGATAATGGCACTGAATTCACAGCAACAAATTTTCGGTCATTGCTAAGCAAAAATCGCATTAAACATGAGACCTCTGCACCGTATTCACCCCACCAAAACGGTACTGCTGAAAGAAGTTGGCGAACATTGTTTGAAATGGCCAGATGCATGCTCATTGAGAGTAAATTACCAAAAGAGTTATGGACTTACGCTGTGATGACTGCTGCAGTAATTCGCAACAGATGCATTAATAACAGAGTAAAGCAGACTCCATACTACATGTTGACAGGAAGAAAACCGGATCTTTCAAAGATGAGAGTTTTTGGATCCATGTGCTATGCATACAAACACGACAGAAAGAAGCTAGATTCACGTTGTGAGAAGGGAATATTTGTTGGGTATGACAAGAATAGCCCTTCATACCTAGTGTATTACACAGACACTGGAAGAGTCCTTAAACACAGGCTTGTCAAATTCTTCAAGAAATGTGCTGTCGAGCAGCAAACTCAAACTGACCCACAAATACCAGATGAGGATGTTTATGGGGGAAGTTATTTGCCATCTAAGGTAACAACAAACATCACTGAACAGAGTTCAGGGAAGTCTCAAGATAGTGGAGACAAAACAGATCTTCAAAATGATGATCAGACTGAAAATATTCAGAATAGATGCAACCCCAAAAGGAACAGGAAAGCTCCCCAATACTTATCTGACTACGTAACTGGTATTGAAGATGATGATCAGATACTTACTAATATTGACTACTGTTACAGAATGTGTAATGTACCACAAACCTTCAAGGAAGCCATGAGTTCAACCAAATCACAGATCTGGATTAAAGCCATGGAAGAAGAGATGGATTCTCTAAAAGAAAATGGAACTTTTACGTTGATGGCTCTACCCGAAGGCAAACATGCAGTGGGGGGTAGATGGGTCTATGCAATCAAGAACAATGCAGATAACAATGAAACATATAAGGCTAGATATGTTGCTAAGGGTTATAGTCAAGTAATGGGAAGAGACTATAAGGAAACCTTTTCTCCAACAGCAAATATCACATCAGTTCGTGTCTTGATGCAAATGGCAGCACAGTATGACCTTGTTCTACATCAGATGGATGTGAAAACGGCTTACTTACATGCTCCAATTGATTGTGAGATCTATGTGGAACAGCCAGAAGGTTTTGAGGTAAAATCAAATACTGGTGAAAAACTTGTCTGTAAACTGAACAAGTCATTGTATGGTCTGAAACAGTCAGGTAGAAACTGGAATAAGTTACTGCATGATTACCTGAGTGAAAATGACTTTATGCAAAATCCTGCAGACTCTTGTGTCTACAGCAGACAAACTGGAAAAGAGAGAGTGATGCTAATAATCTGGGTTGATGATCTGATTATTGCTTCTAGTACCAACGAGTTACTAAATGATGTGAAAAGGATGCTGACAGCTAAATTCAAGATGAAAGACCTTGGTAAATTAAAACATTTCCTAGGCATTGATTTTGAGCAAATGGATGGAGTTGTGAAAATGAATCAAAAGGGGTACATCTTAAAAATACTGGAAAGGTTCAACATGTCGAATAGTAAGTCCAGATCGACCCCATGTGAACAAAAGCTAGAGTATAACGGTGATGGAAACTCTGTAAACCACACAAGGTATCGTGAAGCAGTAGGTAGTTTGACCTATCTAATGACATGTACTAGACCAGATCTTAGTTGGGCTGTGAGTAAATTGTCTCAATCTATGTCAAAACCAAATGAGCAACACTGGTGTACAGTGAAGCATGTGATGAGGTATCTGAAAGGTACAGTAAACCAAGAACTGACGTACAAGAAGAGTAACGAGAAGCTGAAACTTACGGCATACAGCGATGCTGACTGGGCATCAGATCCAAATGACAGACGAAGTACGACTGGATACTGTTTTAGTCTAACCAAAAATGGTCCCCTCATTTCCTGGAAGTCAAAGAAGCAGCCTACAGTTGCTTTGTCAACATGCGAAGCGGAATATATGGCACTGGCTGCGACCACACAAGAAAGTCTGTACCTTGTACAATTGATGAATGGACTGGAAAATGGATGTCAGTATGCACCGGTAAAAATCTTTGAGGATAACCAAGGTGCAATTGCTCTTTCCAAAAACCCTGTTTGTCGACAAAGATGTAAACACGTTGACGTTAGGTACCACTTCATTCGATCAGCAATTAGTGATGGTAAAATAACAATTGAGTACTGTCCAACAACAGAAATGGTTGCTGATGTGATGACTAAACCAATGACGAAGTATAAGAAAGAAAAGTTTGAAAGCTTTATGTTTGGGGCATAAATGTTGCTGATACAGGGATGTAACTGTGTGTTGTATTGTAAATGGACCTGTAGAGAATGAGAGCAAGTGGGGGTGTTGGAGATTCTATTCAGTGTGCTCTCATGTTGGTGAAGTATCGATCACATGACCTTTGTTGTGCGTGATGTGTTCTGATGAAGCACGTATGTAAATAAATGTTCTCCCCTTCCGGTTTAAGCAAACCGATGGTGTGAACGTGTACTTTGTTACCTCCGTTAAGTATAATCTATTTACCACTTCTCAAACGCAGAGATGGCTGCGCCAACATGTGGTTTAAAACATTGTTTTAAACTGAATGACCGCTGAAATACTGCTGCCATCAGTATCGCTTTTTAAGTGTTTGTTAAATGCACTTACTAAAACAATATGGGATCCCCAAAAAGTTCTGTTCCACATTACACCAAGATTAGACATGAAGAGCCTGCAATTGAAATAAACTAAAAATGAACAGGAATTAGCTAAAATGGGCAAGCCTGTTCACAAAGAAAATGTAGTTGTCCAGTTAGTAATGACTAACTTGTGTGTCTACAACATGCCTGTGACTCACATCAGGTCACTTACTTGTGAAGATGTTAAGTCCAAATTTTCGTTATTTACATATGAAATATGCAACAAATGCCAGTTTTTAGGAGAGAAGACAATTTTCAGCAATAATTCTTTTGTTTATTAACTTATATTATTTCTTAATTCACTGGTGGAATATTTTCTAGCAAAGTGTAATTTCTCTGATGAGCTGTAATTTTTACGAAATCACTTACAGCATTTAGAAATTATGCTTTCAAAGCTAAACTTAACTATCACATAGACAACTTGTAGTACTTTGGTTTGATAGTACATTAGAATTTCTGATGAAAGCAGAGCACAAAACAGAACTAAAAAAAACGTTAACCTACCAGCAGCTAGCAAAATCGGATATCTCGACGTCCCCGCGTCGTGTGCCCACCATTTCACAACCTTGACTGGTAGCAGCTCCGACCACGTTAAGTCTAAGACATATACTGTATTTAAGTTATAAAAAAAAAAAAAAAAAATTACACACCCAAACCCTTGATAGTGAAAAAGATCCCCACCTCCACGACATAAAAAAGCGGGAAAACGTATATAGACATGCGCAGAGAGAACAGTATGTGGCAAGTTCATTGAACAGTTTTTTCAAATGACCTTTAATTGAATAAAATTTACTTGTTTTCAATATAGCAAGTACATTTTTAAATTAATTTAAAAACATCTGTAGTATTAAATTACACATTAAAATCTATAAATTAAAAGTTCCCAAAAGCGACTCTTTCACGATGTGAGTTCTTGCATCTAACTATGCATACCGAAAATTTCGAAACAAATGGTGGGCACAAGAAAACGCGGGGATGAGATAATCCGAGTTTTCTAGCTGGTAGGTTAGGTTATTTCTTAATTCACTGGTGGAATATTTTCTAGCAAGTGTGTAATTTCTCTGATGAGCTATAATTTTTACGAAATCACTTGCAGCATTTAGAAATTATGCTTTCAAAGCTAAACTTAACTATGACACATAGACAACTTGTAGTACTTTGGTTTGATAGTACATTAGAATTTCTGATGAAAGCAGAGCACAAAACAGAACTAAAAAAAACGTTAAACTACCAGCTAGCAAACTCGGATATCTCGACGTCCCCGCGTCGTGTGCCCACCATTTTCACAACCTTGACTGGTAGCAGCTCCGACCACGTTAAGTCTAAGACATACTGTATTTAAGTTAAAAAAAAAAAAAAAAAAATTACTACACACCCATGGCATGGCTACAAATTGCTTACTTACCAAAAATGAGGATCCTTGGACAGGGTTATACCGAATTTACGTAACGCGCAGTACTGTTGCAAACCCTTGATAGTGAAAAAGATCCCCACCTCCACGACATAAAAAAGCGGGAAAACGTATATAGACATGCGCAGAGAGAACAGTATGTGGAAAGTTCATTGAACACACACACACACACACACATTTTCAGAACCGCTTGTCCCTTACGGGGTCACGGTGAACCGGAGCCTACCCGGCAACACAGGGCGTAAGGCCAGAGGGGGAAGGGGACACACCCAGGACGGGACGCCAGTCCGCCGCAAGGCACCCCAAGCGGGACTTGAACCCCAGACCCACCGGAGAGCAGGACTGCGGTCCAACCCTCAATGCGCCACCGCACCCCCTGTTCATTGAACAGTTTTTTCAAATTACCTTTAATTGAATAAAATTTACTTGTTTTCAATATAGCAAGTACATTTTTAAAGTGATTTAAAAACATATGTAGTATTAAATTACACATTAAAATCTATCAATTAAAAGTTCCCAAAAGCGACTCTTTCACGATGTGAGTTCTTGCATACATCTACTATGCATACCGAAAATTTCGAAATGGTGGGCACAAGAAAACGCGGGGATGAGATAATCCGAGTTTGCTAGCTGGTAGGTTAACGTTTTTTTAGTTCTGTTTATTATGCTCTGCTTTCATCAGAAATTCTAATGTACTATCAAACCAAAGTACTACAAGTTGTCTATGTGTCATAGTTAAGTTTAGCTTTGAAAGCATAATTTCTAAATGCTGCAAGTGATTTCGTAAAAATTATAGCTCATCAGAGAAATTACACACTTGCTAGAAAATATTCCACCAGTGAATTAAGAAATAACCTAACCTACCAGCTAGAAAACTCGGATTATCTCATCCCCGCGTTTTCTTGTGCCCACCATTTTAGAAATTTTCGGTATGCATAGTTAGATGCAAGAACTCACATCGTGAAAGAGTCGCTTTTGGGAACTTTTAATTTATAGATTTTAATGTGTAATTTAATACTACAGATGTTTTTAAATTAATTTAAAAATGTACTTGCTATATTGAAAACAAGTAAATTTTATTCAATTAAAGGTCATTTGAAAAAACTGTTCAATGAACTTGCCACATACTGTTCTCTCTGCGCATGTCTATATACGTTTTCCCGCTTTTTTATGTCGTGGAGGTGGGGATCTTTTTCACTATCAAGGGTTTGGGTGTGTAATTTTTTTTTTTTTTTTTATAACTTAAATACAGTATATGTCTTAGACTTAACGTGGTCGGAGCTGCTACCAGTCAAGGTTGTGAAATGGTGGGCACACGACGCGGGGACGTCGAGATATATCCGAGTTTGCTAGCTGGGCTGGTAGGTTAACGTTTTTTTTAGTTCTGTTTTGTGCTCTGCTTTCATCAGAAATTCTAATGTACTATCAAACCAAAGTACTACAAGTTGTCTATGTGATAGTTAAGTTTAGCTTTGAAAGCATAATTTCTAAATGCTGTAAGTGATTTCGTAAAAATTATAGCTCATCAGAGAAATTACACTTTGCTAGAAAATATTCCACCAGTGAATTAAGAAATAATATAAGTTAATAAACAAAAGAATTATTGCTGAAAATTGTCTTCTCTCCTAAAAACTGGCATTTGTTGCATATTTCATATGTAAATAACGAAAATTTGGACTTAACATCTTCACAAGTAAGTGACCTGATGTGAGTCACAGGCATGTTGTAGACACACAAGTTAGTCATTACTAACTGGACAACTACATTTTCTTTGTGAACAGGCTTGCCCATTTTAGCTAATTCCTGTTCATTTTTAGTTTATTTCAATTGCAGGCTCTTCATGTCTAATCTTGGTGTAATGTGGAACAGAACTTTTTGGGGATCCCATATTGTTTTAGTAAGTGCATTTAACAAACACTTAAAAAGCGATACTGATGGCAGCAGTATTTCAGCGGTCATTCAGTTTAAAACAATGTTTTAAACCACATGTTGGCGCAGCCATCTCTGCGTTTGAGAAGTGGTAAATAGATTATACTTAACGGAGGTAACAAAGTACACGTTCACACCATCGGTTTGCTTAAACCGGAAGGGGAGAACATTTATTTACATACGTGCTTCATCAGAACACATCACGCACAACAAAGGTCATGTGATCGATACTTCACCAACATGAGAGCACACTGAATAGAATCTCCAACACCCCCACTTGCTCTCATTCTCTACAGGTCCATTTACAATACAACACACAGTTACATCCCTGTATCAGCAACATTTATGCCCCAAACATAAAGCTTTCAAACTTTTCTTTCTTATACTTCGTCATTGGTTTAGTCATCACATCAGCAACCATTTCTGTTGTTGGACAGTACTCAATTGTTATTTTACCATCACTAATTGCTGATCGAATGAAGTGGTACCTAACGTCAACGTGTTTACATCTTTGTCGACAAACAGGGTTTTTGGAAAGAGCAATTGCACCTTGGTTATCCTCAAAGATTTTTACCGGTGCATACTGACATCCATTTTCCAGTCCATTCATCAATTGTACAAGGTACAGACTTTCTTGTGTGGTCGCAGCCAGTGCCATATATTCCGCTTCGCATGTTGACAAAGCAACTGTAGGCTGCTTCTTTGACTTCCAGGAAATGAGGGGACCATTTTTGGTTAGACTAAAACAGTATCCAGTCGTACT
Source organism: Scleropages formosus (assembly GCF_900964775.1). Classification (NCBI taxonomy): domain Eukaryota; kingdom Metazoa; phylum Chordata; class Actinopteri; order Osteoglossiformes; family Osteoglossidae; genus Scleropages; species Scleropages formosus. The sequence goes on along the minus strand of NW_021641043.1, from coordinate 20,813 downwards.
TCGTCTGTCATTTGGATCTGATGCCCAGTCAGCATCGCTGTATGCCGTAAGTTTCAGCTTCTCGTTACTCTTCTTGTACGTCAGTTCTTGGTTTACTGTACCTTTCAGATACCTCATCACATGCTTCACTGTACACCAGTGTTGCTCATTTGGTTTTGACATAGATTGAGACAATTTACTCACAGCCCAACTAAGATCTGGTCTAGTACATGTCATTAGATAGGTCAAACTACCTACTGCTTCACGATACCTTGTGTGGTTTACAGAGTTTCCATCACCGTTATACTCTAGCTTTTGTTCACATGGGGTCGATCTGGACTTACTATTCGACATGTTGAACCTTTCCAGTATTTTTAAGATGTACCCCTTTTGATTCATTTTCACAACTCCATCCATTTGCTCAAAATCAATGCCTAGGAAATGTTTTAATTTACCAAGGTCTTTCATCTTGAATTTAGCTGTCAGCATCCTTTTCACATCATTTAGTAACTCGTTGGTACTAGAAGCAATAATCAGATCATCAACCCAGATTATTAGCATCACTCTCTCTTTTCCAGTTTGTCTGCTGTAGACACAAGAGTCTGCAGGATTTTGCATAAAGTCATTTTCACTCAGGTAATCATGCAGTAACTTATTCCAGTTTCTACCTGACTGTTTCAGACCATACAATGACTTGTTCAGTTTACAGACAAGTTTTTCACCAGTATTTGATTTTACCTCAAAACCTTCTGGCTGTTCCACATAGATCTCACAATCAATTGGAGCATGTAAGTAAGCCGTTTTCACATCCATCTGATGTAGAACAAGGTCATACTGTGCTGCCATTTGCATCAAGACACGAACTGATGTGATATTTGCTGTTGGAGAAAAGGTTTCCTTATAGTCTCTTCCCATTACTTGACTATAACCCTTAGCAACATATCTAGCCTTATATGTTTCATTGTTATCTGCATTGTTCTTGATTGCATAGACCCATCTACCCCCCACTGCATGTTTGCCTTCGGGTAGAGCCATCAACGTAAAAGTTCCATTTTCTTTTAGAGAATCCATCTCTTCTTCCATGGCTTTAATCCAGATCTGTGATTTGGTTGAACTCATGGCTTCCTTGAAGGTTTGTGGTACATTACACATTCTGTAACAGTAGTCAATATTAGTAAGTATCTGATCATCATCTTCAATACCAGTTACGTAGTCAGATAAGTATTGGGGAGCTTTCCTGTTCCTTTTGGGGTTGCATCTATTCTGAATATTTTCAGTCTGATCATCATTTTGAAGATCTGTTTTGTCTCCACTATCTTGAGACTTCCCTGAACTCTGTTCAGTGATGTTTGTTGTTACCTTAGATGGCAAATAACTTCCCCCATAAACATCCTCATCTGGTATTTGTGGGTCAGTTTGAGTTTGCTGCTCGACAGCACATTTCTTGAAGAATTTGACAAGCCTGTGTTTAAGGACTCTTCCAGTGTCTGTGTAATACACTAGGTATGAAGGGCTATTCTTGTCATACCCAACAAATATTCCCTTCTCACAACGTGAATCTAGCTTCTTTCTGTCGTGTTTGTATGCATAGCACATGGATCCAAAAACTCTCATCTTTGAAAGATCCGGTTTTCTTCCTGTCAACATGTAGTATGGAGTCTGCTTTACTCTGTTATTAATGCATCTGTTGCGAATTACTGCAGCAGTCATCACAGCGTAAGTCCATAACTCTTTTGGTAATTTACTCTCAATGAGCATGCATCTGGCCATTTCAAACAATGTTCGCCAACTTCTTTCAGCAGTACCGTTTTGGTGGGGTGAATACGGTGCAGAGGTCTCATGTTTAATGCGATTTTTGCTTAGCAATGACCGAAAATTTGTTGCTGTGAATTCAGTGCCATTATCTGACCTAATGCACTTTACAGTACCATAAGGAGCAGTGTCTGCTAGGAATTTTTCCGTAGCCTTTACAGTGTCACTTTTCGCTTTCAGGAAGTAAACAAATATTGTGCCTGAGAAATCATCAACAAATACAAGTGCATACCTGTGACCATCTTTAGCCTCTGGTTGAATAGGACCAGCCAAGTCTGTGTGCACAAGTTCAAGTGGGACTTTGGCACGTGCATCGGGTTCTCTGTTCCTGCTTTGCGCAAATTTGCCTTGTGTGCAGACTTCACAGTGCAGTTTGGACTTGTCAATCTTTCCTTTGATTTCCATTCCTTCCACAATATCTGGCAACTTGGAAACATCATCATAGTTGCAGTGGCCGAGGATTTCGTGCCAAGTTTGAATGTCGTAACAGCCGTTACAATAATCTCCTCCCTTATCTATAGTGTTTAGATAGTACAGTCTATTATACTCTTTTATTTCAAATCTCGTGCCATCCTTGTGGATGAGCTCGTCATGTCCTTGTCGAAAACGAACAGAAGCCCCGTTGGCAGTCGCTGCTTTAACAGAGAATATGTCTTGTGGATATGAAGGAATGTACAGTGCTTTCTTTAGCGTTGTACTCACTTGCTTTCCTTCACTGTCAATCAAACATATCTCCGCGTCACCTCTCTTCAGCGCAACGCCACTCGCTCTTGTCCCGTCCGCAAGCTCAATGAAATGTTTGCCCGTTTGGAAAGTCTCGTCAAATTTCTTAAACTTTCCGATGTCGGTAATTATGTGTGATGTTGCTCCCGTATCAGCCATTAGTCCTTTATGTTTCAGCCCGTCTAGTTGATAATCACACGTTTTGAAGACAAATGCAGCATGTTTATCTGCGTCCTCTTCATGCGTCACTAGATGCGTCTTTGTGTGTTGAGCTTTTGCAATAGCTACACCACTGTTTTTGACTTTTACGACGTTCATTTGGACATCTCCAGGCTTTATGTCCTTTTTGACCGCAATTATAACGTAATATTATCAGGGTCTGCGTTTTTCTCTCTCTCTCCTCTTCTCACAGGAGCTGCACCACTCGCTTTCATAACGTTGTCGTCATTTGACCTAGCATACTTTTCAGTGTTTTCAAAACTTCTAAGCTTTGTCTTAAATTCTGCAAAAGTCATAGTTTCATCACTCTGTGTTACATGAACTGCGAATGGTTTAAACGATTCTGGCAAACCTTTAAGAATCATTGCAATCAACAGTCCGTCACTGAGCGTCTCCTCAGCATTCCTCAGAGCGGTAATGGCTGTTTCTGCCCGAATAATGTAATCCGTAATACTTTCCTTTGCAGTTTTCTGAAGGGATGTTAATTCTGTGTACAGGTTAATAATTCGCGGCTTCCCTTTTCCTGCATAGTAGCCCCTCAGTATTTGCAGCGCCTTTCTTCCGTCATCTGCAGCTTCTCTCATTATAAGGGAAAGACTTTTATCATCCAAAAACTGCATCAATTCCGCGTAGGCTTCTTCATTTTTATCAGTGTCGTCAATCTCATCTTCGTCCGCGCTGTCTCTATCGCTCGGTGTGGGGACTTTCAATATGGTCTCTTTCAGTCCCAGCAAACGCAGGTGCCCCAAAAACTTTGTCTCCCAAAGTTCGTAATTCTTTTCGTCTCCGTCGAAACACAGTCTACTCAGTCTATTACCTACTTCTCTTCTGGGCCCATAACCTGTTGGCACAGCCATCTCTGCGTTTGAGAAGTGGTAAATAGATTATACTTAACGGAGGTAACAAAGTACACGTTCACACCATCGGTTTGCTTAAACCGGAAGGGGAGAACATTTATTTACATACGTGCTTCATCAGAACACATCACGCACAACAAAGGTCATGTGATCGATACTTCACCAACATGAGAGCACACTGAATAGAATCTCCAACACCACAACTCCATAGATCTGCAACAGCTGCGGATACACACACACACACATTTTCAGAACCGCTTGTCCCTTACGGGGTCACGGGGAACCGGAGCCTACCCGGCAACACAGGGCGTAAGGCCGGAGGGGGAAGGGGACACACCCAGGACGGGACGCCAGTCCGCCGCAAGGCACCCCAAGCGGGACTTGAACCCCAGACCCACCGAAGAGCAGGACTGCAGTCCAACCCACTGCGCCACCGCACCCCCTGTCCAGCTGCGGATAAATTTCTGTAATTGTGTGGTATCAGTTTTTTCTTTCTTTATTGTTACCACGGTTATGGTACAGCAAATGACCATTAAAAAAAAAAGCGAAATTGAAGGAAAAATATATAGGGAAGAAGGAGGAGCTCAACATCAGTAAGTCGTCATCTTATAATTCACACTGAAGTGCTGTTTACATTCATGCTGAAAAAAGTACCGGTACACATTTCTTTCATCTTCTTCAACTTTCAGCTTCTTGCTAGATGTGGTTCTGTGTCTTTGTTTTTCCTATAGTAGTATAATGGCTAATTGCAGCATAGAGTCAACCTGTCACAGGTCATGTGTAGACAGCTAAACTCTTCATGTTTTGAGTGAACTGTGAAAATGTTGTACTGAAGTAACAACATTACCAAATATTGATTTAACAACATTTTAACGGCACGGCATATGAAGCTCAGAGTCATCGTGGACAATGATGGCTTTAAAATGGCTTCTTCTAATGGCTTCTCCATTCGGGAAGGCCAGAAACTTTAAAGGAGTTTCACAGTACAATTTGCCAAGCATTTGGAATTGAACGAGACTTTGGTATTCAGTTCGTGGATCCTGACTTCAGTAATGAATTCATGAATGTTACATCAGTACAAGACATACGGGACAGAAGTACAATCAAGTTAGTGTACATCATGCTGAGTGATGTGGGTGTGAGTCCATCTTCTTCATTGCAAAATTCTCCCGGCACTTCAGGATCATCTGGAGCACCAAAAAGAGGCCCAACATCTCCCAGTGTGTCCTCATTGTCTTCAACAGACTATGATAACACCATCATTCAGGGACTGAACCGAGAGCGTGTGCATGACCACGTGAGTTCTCTATTCCTTGCTTTCCAAACAATGTACAGGTGCAGCATATACATACGATACAGTGTGATGGATAAAATGAACCACATATTAGCAACAGCTACTGTACACACTCAACATTTCAGTTTCACCAGAGGGGAGTGGGGGGGGGGTATTCAAAATGAAACTACGAAAGTAATAAATGTGAGTATTCTTAAATCATTGGACATATGATATGTTTTCAGATAAAGTATATAGGGACATATAAGTTATGTTAAAAAAGCTATGTAAGCTACAGTGAAAACCTATAAGCTCTAGTAAGCAAGCTGCTTTCTCTCTGATAGTCCAAGGGCTGGTTTAAGGAAAAATGAATATGTTTTGCTGGTGTTGAAAGCTCATATTAAAGATTACATTATCATAGTCTACATGGGTTTATATTTGTGGAAAGTTCAGACTTACCAGTGTCCTGGGGTGGTGTCTGCAGCTCCCTGTTTATAATGTCCGTATTGCTTGTATGAGTTACTGTAGGTGTATTCTGACTTTGTGGGTTATGCCCCCGGGCCCCCCATTCCGTTCGGGTTAAACTGGTGGTACGAGTAGGGGTTCACAGATTGTGAGTAGGTCTGGCTCTGATAGTACTCATGTTGGCTGTGCCCCGTCTGTCCTCTGTAGAAACCCATATCTGTGGCTGAGAAGTCGGGCAAGGTTGGAGAGTCTTTGGATGCAGGGTGGCAGCTCATAGAGTTTGGGATGTCAGTCAAAATGCTGGCGAGCTGCTTTTCAAAAGCTGGTCCACTCATTATTGGTCGCACAGCATCTCCTCCTTCCTGAAAGCAGACGGTCCGAGTGTGCAGTAGATAGAGAAGGGGAAAGAGCAGTAAAGCAGGACCAAATCCTTCAAAAAACTTCTCTGGTGAAATTCTCTGTGCAGAACTGCATGCACTGGGGCAGCACCCAGCCGAGTAAAACTCTTCGTTATCGAACACTGGGTGGATTCTCTCTTCCTTTCGGCCCAGAAGAAGCCCCCCCCCCCCGGTAAAACAGCTCTGTGTCTCCTCCCCTGCTTCAAGCACACAGCAGCACACAACACACACCATCTTGCTGGTGCAATAATTTACTGGAATTATTGCCTTTCTATCTAAGGTAAATTCGTGTTCACCCGTAAGATGCACATTTGGTTTGCGTTGAGCATACAACTGTAATTGAGCATAACGCTTTTTGGAAAAGGAGCCAAAGTATCATTCTGCCGACACATTATTTATATTAGTGGGATGACCTTTTCAGTGTGAGTCACCCTGCTACCATGGCCTTCCTATGTTGAGTTCATTGTCTGTGACTTGATATGTCTCCGGAACCTATTCCCTCGGTCTAAGAGCTCGGAACAGAGTTCCGGTGGTGTTGTTGAACTCTGTTTTCTCTGAGCATATTCGGTGGAACCTGATGAGTTGGGACTTGATCAATCCCTGGAAGGTGCGTTTGGGCTGGAAGCTGGATTTGTGCGGTAGACAGTGTGTGTCAGTGCTTTTAAAGTAAACCTTGGTCTCGAGTGTTTTTAAAGCCACCTTGAGGTTTACTGTAATGGACTGTGGTGTCCAGGAAGTTTACTTCCTGTGTGTCTCAGTGTTGTTTTATTGTTATTTTGGAGTGGTGTGTGTGTTCATGAGTGTGGTGAATGTGTCAAAATCCTCGTGGCCATGGTGCCAGACCCTGAAAATGTCACCCAGGTATCTGTAGCACTGGAGTGGTCTGTTTGGGCATTTCATAAATAGAGTTTCCTCCCAGTCTGCCATGTAGATGTTAGCATAGGCCAGGGCAAGTTTTTATTTGTTTTTAAACCCATTGCTGTCCGCTGTAGGAGGGGGACACAGTGGCGCAGTGGTGCAGTGGGTTGGATGGGGTCCTGCTCTGCGGTTGGTCTGGGGTTCGAATCCCACTTGGGGTGTCTTGCGACAGACTGGTGTCCTGTCCTGGGTGTGTCCTCTCCAGCCTTAGGCTCTGAGTTGCTGGGTTTGGCTCCGGTTCCCTGTGACCCCGTATGGGCCAAGCGCTTCAGAAAGCGTCTGTGTGTGTGTGTGTGTGTGTGTGTGTGTGTGTGTGTGTGTGTGTGTTTACCTGTCTCATCACACCTTTTGGAAAATCTCCCTTTTTTAAGGCATCCCTGTGAGGGTATGGACGACGGATGGAAGCAGCAGTGGAGAATTGAAGTAGTGGACCAAAAGGTTTATTTCCCTTTACTAAAAAGTATTCTTCAAAACACATAAACCCTCAACCAAGTACAAAACAAACATAAAGTTATAAAGAACATGAGGCCTATGAGCCATGGGCTTAGCCCTTATATCAATATTAATGCATAACTCTCCTATTCACTGCATGAGAGTAACTACATAAGTTTGTATCAAGCTCTCTCACTAGTGCCCTAATACAAACCTATATAGCTATAGCTCCGCCCTCTGATTATACCATAACAGCCTCAATTTATTTCAAAATACATTTCCCCCAAAAATTACATCTAAAATAAATACTAAAACATACAAACAATACTAAACATTTTTTACCATAAAAATCCCTACATACATCTTATAAAAACATTTCACACTACACAGTAAAACACCCCTACCTAGTTGGTTGTGCCCAAGGACTCCCCCCTAGATATACCCCAAATAGTTGACTCCATCGGGTTTACAACACAAGGCACCAAACACAACAGAACACCAGACAGCTACATGGTAAGGAAAAAGTCTACAGAAATGTTCTTCTAAAAACAATAAATACATTCACTCTCCACACAGTTACATATACCTGCCATATCTTTATAAAAGAAATATTAGTTAATGACAACCAGACAGATACCGGTAGGCCTTTCCCGGCACCCAATCTAGTTCAAACAAACAGTGTTAAATGGAATACGAAACCAGAACAAACAAACATAACAATACAAGATAAAATGCATGTGACAGGCAACAGCAACAAGGTTTAGCGTTACATTGTTGGTACTTTGCCGGCATCTTGCTGATTCCTTGGAACAACTTGCCTGTCACAGCTCAGTCTGTGACAATCCCTCTCTTATGATTAAGTGGTGCACGGACTGTATTAATTTGCAGTATGTTTTGGTTAATGTTTTGTTTGGTGTGGGGTGAAGTGGTTGTCCATTATTATCTTTAAGACTGCTTGCCCCCACCATGTTGCGCTCAAACATGAAATCTATTCCGCAAACTTACCATTTTTCATTATTATACATTTCCGTTATAATAGAGAGGAGGTTAAAGAGCTGGCTGTCTGGTGCAGTCATCACAACCTGGAGCTGAACACGCTCAAAACAGTGGAGATGATTGTAGACTTTAAGAGAAACACCTCAGCATTATCCCCACTCGCCATCATGAACAGCACTGTGGCAACAGTGGAGTCATTCAGGTTCCTGGGCACTACCATCTCACAGGACCTGAAGTGGGAGTTCCACATAGACTCCATTGTGAAGAAGGCCCAGCAGAGGTTGTACTTCCTTCGCCAGCTGAGGAAGTTCAACCTGCCACAGGAGCTACTGATGCAATTCTACTCTGCAGTCATCGAGTCTGTCCTCTGCACTTCTATAACTGTCTGGTTCGGCTCAGCTACGAAATCAGACATCAGAAGGTTACAGCGGATAGTTCGGACTGCTGGAAGAATCATCGGCACATCCCCCCCAGCTCTCCAAAAGCTGTACTCGTCCAGAGTCAGTAAAAGGGCTAGCAAAATCATTGTAGACCCCTCGCATCCAGGCCACTTCCTCTTCGAACCTTTGCCATCTGGCCGGCGCTACAGAGCACTGAGCACCAGGACAGCCAGGCACAAGAAAAGTTTCTTTCCTCAGGCCATCTACCTCATGAACAGCTAAATCCCCCCTAGAGAGTAAACCAGTGCAATACATAACGCTGTTTATATTTATATCTATTTATCACATCATATGTCTTACTCACATTCCCTTGCATTTGTATAGAACATACATATAATGTCTAGTGACTATTTTTTGTATATTGTGTACTTTATATTTTTTAATCCTTTATTCACATATTCTATCTTCTCATCTGTGTCTTGTCACTGTCATTCTGTCTGTGCTGTGGAAGTTTCTGTCACCAGGACAAATTCCTTGTATGTGTGTACATACTTGGCAGTAAAGCTTGTTCTGATTCTGATTCTGAATAATAAAAATAAGAAAATATCAGTCAGTAAGTAAAACAATGTTGGGCCCAAGTATTCCGAGTGGTACAGACAGCAATGTACACAATCACATCAACAGTGAGAGACAATACAGAAAGTCGCCAGGCAGGTACAGAAGGACCCCAGTCTTACCCCCATCCCCCCCCCGCGTCTCTGTTGCAGCTCCCGGAGGTTTTTTTATAACCCGCGAGAACCCGGGGCTCTCCCTCGGCAGGTCCGTGTCGGTTTGTCCACCAGAAGAGATTGTAATCCCCGTGTGTCCAGGCGTGCCTTCGCTGCCTCCTTCAATGCGTGGTCCCGTGCCGGTCGGTCTCCAGGTCGTCGCTCGTCGATGCGTCGTCCGTCTGCTTGTCTCCGATCCCCGTCGGTGTCCCCCTTGCGTGCGGTGAGGAGCATGCACCTTTGCTTAAAAAGCGTTCCCGAGTTTTCCAGGTCCGTTGTTGGTGCCGCTTTGTGCGCAAGTGCTCCGTTCAAAGTCCCAGGCACAACTCCGCTGATGTAGTGTTCTTTCATCAATATCGAGTTGTTTCCATTTGGTGATGGCGGATCCTTGGTTTTTACACTGAGCACTTGGTTGGGTTGTTATTCAGAACAGATAACAGATATTAATGTTCAGTGTAGCTTTCGTAAAGCTTAAGCAGGACTCCTGACGTTTCGCACCTAGCTGGTGCTCCTTCAGAGGAGAATCTGCTGGCTAGGGGGGCAGTGCAGTCGTTTATATCCCAAGGTGTGTGTGTGTGTGTGTGAGGGCAGAGAGGTGTGAAAAAGGGCCGTGTCCCACCTAAAGTGGGATAGGGAGCTGTGGGCCACCTTCTTTACTCTCGAGGAAGCTGTGTGTGTGTGTGTGTGTGTGTGTGTGTGTGTGTGTGTGTGTGTGTGTGTGTGAGAGAGAGAGAGATGTTCATTGTGGAGTGATGGCTCTCCCTTGTGGGTGTTTTGTGTAGAATTGCAGGTGGGTTTGAAATTTCTGTGGTGAATGTCTTGTGATGTGGCTGGGGTTTAGGTGTCCAGGACAGGTTTGTATGCTTGGATTGGGGTAGGCTGTGGATGGGAGATGTTTTTTAGGAAAAAAAATTTTTTGAGCGTGTATGATGTGTGGTCTGAGGATAGGGTTAGGATGAGGGCTGGGGTCAAGGTGATGGTTAGGGCAAGAGTTAGGGTTCGGGGTTACGTAGGTCTCGTTCTGATCAATGTTTCTTCTTTTAATTTGTGTAATCTGTATCTACTTTTTGCCCACTTCACCGCCACCTCCCATTCTGCCTTACTGGCTAAGTCAGACGTGGGTTTCTGTGTGTGTGTATTATGCCTTCATGATGGGCCTGGAGTATATACATGTTGTTTTTCATCCAGGCCTCCACGTGTCTTTGCACTTTCTGTGATGTGATGTTGTTAGGAGATGAAGGTTTAATAAACTGGGTTAATTTGTTTGCCTCTTGGTGTGGTGGCGCAGTGGGTTGGACCGGGTCCTGCTCTCTGGTGGGTCTGGGGTTCGAGTCCCCCTTGGGGTGCCTTGCGACAGACTGGCATCTTGTCCTGGGTGTGTCCCCTCCAGGCTTAGGCCCTGAGTTGCTGGGTTTGGCTCCGGTTCCCCATAGGGTGAGTGGTTCGGACAGACGGACAAAACATAGAGGACGGAAGTACAATCAAGTTAGCGTACATGCTGAGTGATGTGGGTGTGAGTCCATCTTCTTCATTGCAAAATTCTCCCAGCACTTCAGGATCATCTGGAGCACCAAAAAGAGGCCCAACATCTCCCAGTGTGTCCTCATTGTCTTCAACAGACTATGATAACACCATCATTCAGGGACTGAACCGAGAGCGTGTGCATGACCACGTGAGTTCTCTATTCCTTGCTTTCCAAACAATGTACAGGTGCAGCATATACATACGATACAGTGTGATGGATAAAATGAACCACATATTAGCAACAGCTACTGTACACACTCAACATTTCAGTTTCACCAAAGGGGAGTGGGGGGGGGGGTATTCAAAATGAAACTACGAAAGTAATAAATGTGAGTATTCTTAAATCATTGGACATATGATATGTTTTCAGATAAAGTATATAGGGACATATAAGTTATGTTAAAAAAGCTATGTAAGATACAGTGAAAACCTATAAGCTCTAGTAAGCAAGCTGCTTTTCTCTGATAGTCCAAGGGCTGGTTTAAGGAAAAATGAATATGTTTTGCTGGTGTTGAAAGCTCATATTAAAGATTACATTATCATAGTCTACATGGGTTTATATTTGTGGAAAGTTCAGACTTACCAGTGTCCTGGGGTGGTGTCTGCAGCTCCCTGTTTATAATGTCCGTATTGCTTGTATGAGTTACTGTAGGTGTATTCTGACTTTGTGGGTTATGCCCCCGGGCCCCCCATTCCGTTCGGGTTAAACTGGTGGTACGAGTAGGGGTTCACAGATTGTGAGTAGGTCTGGCTCTGATAGTACTCATGTTGGCTGTGCCCCGTCTGTCCTCTGTAGAAACCCATATCTGTGGCTGAGAAGTCGGGCAAGGTTGGAGAGTCTTTGGATGCAGGGTGGCAGCTCATAGAGTTTGGGATGTCAGTCAAAATGCTGGCGAGCTGCTTTTCAAAAGCTGGTCCACTCATTATTGGTCGCACAGCATCTCCTCCTTCCTGAAAGCAGACGGTCCGAGTGTGCAGTAGATAGAGAAGGGGAAAGAGCAGTAAAGCAGGACCAAATCCTTCAAAAAACTTCTCTGGTGAAATTCTCTGTGCAGAACTGCATGCACTGGGGCAGCACCCAGCCGAGTAAAACTCTTCGTTATCGAACACTGGGTGGATTCTCTCTTCCTTTCGGCCCAGAAGAAGCCCCCCCCCCCCGGTAAAACAGCTCTGTGTCTCCTCCCCTGCTTCAAGCACACAGCACACACAGCAGCACACAACACACACCATCTTGCTGGTGCAATAATTTACTGGAATTATTGCCTTTCTATCTAAGGTAAATTCGTGTTCACCCGTAAGATGCACATTTGGTTTGCGTTGAGCATACAACTGTAATTGAGCATAACGCTTTTTGGAAAAGGAGCCAAAGTATCATTCTGCCGACACATTATTTATATTAGTGGGATGACCTTTTCAGTGTGAGTCACCCTGCTACCATGGCCTTCCTATATTGAGTTCATTGTCTGTGACTTGATATGTCTCCGGAACCTATTCCCTCGGTCTAAGAGCTCGGAACAGAGTTCCGGTGGTGTTGTTGAACTCTGTTTTCTCTGAGCATATTCGGTGGAACCTGATGAGTTGGGACTTGATCAATCCCTGGAAGGTGCGTTTGGGCTGGAAGCTGGATTTGTGCGGTAGACAGTGTGTGTCAGTGCTTTTAAAGTAAACCTTGGTCTCGAGTGTTTTTAAAGCCACCTTGAGGTTTACTGTAATGGACTGTGGTGTCCAGGAAGTTTACTTCCTGTGTGTCTCAGTGTTGTTTTATTGTTATTTTGGAGTGGTGTGTGTGTGTTCATGAGTGTGGTGAATGTGTCAAAATCCTCGTGGCCATGGTGCCAGACCCTGAAAATGTCACCCAGGTATCTGTAGCACTGGAGTGGTCTGTTTGGGCATTTCATAAATAGAGTTTCCTCCCAGTCTGCCATGTAGATGTTAGCATAGGCCAGGGCAAGTTTTTATTTGTTTTTAAACCCATTGCTGTCCGCTGTAGGAGGGGGACACAGTGGCGCAGTGGTGCAGTGGGTTGGATGGGGTCCTGCTCTGCGGTTGGTCTGGGGTTCGAATCCCACTTGGGGTGTCTTGCGACAGACTGGTGTCCTGTCCTGGGTGTGTCCTCTCCAGCCTTAGGCTCTGAGTTGCTGGGTTTGGCTCCGGTTCCCTGTGACCCCGTATGGGCCAAGCGCTTCAGAAAGCGTGTGTGTGTGTGTGTGTGTGTGTGTGTGTGTGTGTGTGTGTGTGTTTACCTGTCTCATCACACCTTTTGGAAAATCTCCCTTTTTTAAGGCATCCCTGTGAGGGTATGGACGACGGATGGAAGCAGCAGTGGAGAATTGAAGTAGTGGACCAAAAGGTTTATTTCCCTTTACTAAAAAGTATTCTTCAAAACACATAAACCCTCAACCAAGTACAAAACAAACATAAAGTTATAAAGAACATGAGGCCTATGAGCCATGGGCTTAGCCCTTATATCAATATTAATGCATAACTCTCCTATTCACTGCATGAGAGTAACTACATAAGTTTGTATCAAGCTCTCTCACTAGTGCCCTAATACAAACCTATATAGCTATAGCTCCGCCCTCTGATTATACCATAACAGCCTCAATTTATTTCAAAATACATTTCCCCCAAAAATTACATCTAAAATAAATACTAAAACATACAAACAATACTAAACATTTTTTACCATAAAAATCCCTACATACATCTTATAAAAACATTTCACACTACACAGTAAAACACCCCTACCTAGTTGGTTGTGCCCAAGGACTCCCCCCTAGATATACCCCAAATAGTTGACTCCATCGGGTTTACAACACAAGGCACCAAACACAACAGAACACCAGACAGCTACATGGTAAGGAAAAAGTCTACAGAAATGTTCTTCTAAAAACAATAAATACATTCACTCTCCACACAGTTACATATACCTGCCATATCTTTATAAAAGAAATATTAGTTAATGACAACCAGACAGATACCGGTAGGCCTTTCCCGGCACCCAATCTAGTTCAAACAAACAGTGTTAAATGGAATACGAAACCAGAACAAACAATATAACAATACAAGATAAAATGCATGTGACAGGCAACAGCAACAAGGTTTAGCGTTACATTGTTGGTACTTTGCCGGCATCTTGCTGATTCCTTGGAACAACTTGCCTGTCACAGCTCAGTCTGTGACAATCCCTCTCTTATGATTAAGTGGTGCACGGACTGTATTAATTTGCAGTATGTTTTGGTTAATGTTTTGTTTGGTGTGGGGTGAAGTGGTTGTCCATTATTATCTTTAAGACTGCTTGCCCCCACCATGTTGCGCTCAAACATGAAATCTATTCCGCAAACTTACCATTTTTCATTATTATACATTTCCGTTATAATAGAGAGGAGGTTAAAGAGCTGGCTGTCTGGTGCAGTCATCACAACCTGGAGCTGAACACGCTCAAAACAGTGGAGATGATTGTAGACTTTAAGAGAAACACCTCAGCATTATCCCCACTCGCCATCATGAACAGCACTGTGGCAACAGTGGAGTCATTCAGGTTCCTGGGCACTACCATCTCACAGGACCTGAAGTGGGAGTTCCACATAGACTCCATTGTGAAGAAGGCCCAGCAGAGGTTGTACTTCCTTCGCCAGCTGAGGAAGTTCAACCTGCCACAGGAGCTACTGATGCAATTCTACTCTGCAGTCATCGAGTCTGTCCTCTGCACTTCTATAACTGTCTGGTTCGGCTCAGCTACGAAATCAGACATCAGAAGGTTACAGCGGATAGTTCGGACTGCTGGAAGAATCATCGGCACATCCCCCCCAGCTCTCCAAAAGCTGTACTCGTCCAGAGTCAGTAAAAGGGCTAGCAAAATCATTGTAGACCCCTCGCATCCAGGCCACTTCCTCTTCGAACCTTTGCCATCTGGCCGGCGCTACAGAGCACTGAGCACCAGGACAGCCAGGCACAAGAAAAGTTTCTTTCCTCAGGCCATCTACCTCATGAACAGCTAAATCCCCCCTAGAGAGTAAACCAGTGCAATACATAACGCTGTTTATATTTATATCTATTTATCACATCATATGTCTTACTCACATTCCCTTGCATTTGTATAGAACATACATATAATGTCTAGTGACTATTTTTTGTATATTGTGTACTTTATATTTTTTAATCCTTTATTCACATATTCTATCTTCTCATCTGTGTCTTGTCACTGTCATTCTGTCTGTGCTGTGGAAGTTTCTGTCACCAGGACAAATTCCTTGTATGTGTGAACATACTTGGCAGTAAAGCTTGTTCTGATTCTGATTCTGAATAATAAAAATAAGAAAATATCAGTCAGTAAGTAAAACAATGTTGGGCCCAAGTATTCCGAGTGGTACAGACAGCAATGTACACAATCACATCAACAGTGAGAGACAATACAGAAAGTCGCCAGGCAGGTACAGAAGGACCCCAGTCTTACCCCCATCCCCCCCCCGCGTCTCTGTTGCAGCTCCCGGAGGTTTTTTTATAACCCGCGAGAACCCGGGGCTCTCCCTCGGCAGGTCCGTGTCGGTTTGTCCACCAGAAGAGATTGTAATCCCCGTGTGTCCAGGCGTGCCTTCGCTGCCTCCTTCAATGCGTGGTCCCGTGCCGGTCGGTCTCCAGGTCGTCGCTCGTCGATGCGTCGTCCGTCTGCTTGTCTCCGATCCCCGTCGGTGTCCCCCTTGCGTGCGGTGAGGAGCATGCACCTTTGCTTAAAAAGCGTTCCCGAGTTTTCCAGGTCCGTTGTTGGTGCCGCTTTGTGCGCAAGTGCTCCGTTCAAAGTCCCAGGCACAACTCCGCTGATGTAGTGTTCTTTCATCAATATCGAGTTGTTTCCATTTGGTGATGGCGGATCCTTGGTTTTTACACTGAGCACTTGGTTGGGTTGTTATTCAGAACAGATAACAGATATTAATGTTCAGTGTAGCTTTCGTAAAGCTTAAGCAGGACTCCTGACGTTTCGCACCTAGCTGGTGCTCCTTCAGAGGAGAATCTGCTGGCTAGGGGGGCAGTGCAGTCGTTTATATCCCAAGGTGTGTGTGTGTGTGTGTGTGAGGCAGAGAGGTGTGAAAAAGGGCCGTGTCCCACCTAAAGTGGGATAGGGAGCTGTGGGCCACCTTCTTTACTCTCGAGGAAGCTGTGTGTGTGTGTGTGTGTGTGTGTGTGTGTGTGTGTGTGTGTGTGTGAGAGAGAGAGAGATGTTCATTGTGGAGTGATGGCTCTCCCTTGTGGGTGTTTTGTGTAGAATTGCAGGTGGGTTTGAAATTTCTGTGGTGAATGTCTTGTGATGTGGCTGGGGTTTAGGTGTCCAGGACAGGTTTGTATGCTTGGATTGGGGTAGGCTGTGGATGGGAGATGTTTTTTAGGAAAAAAAATTTTTTGAGCGTGTATGATGTGTGGTCTGAGGATAGGGTTAGGATGAGGGCTGGGGTCAAGGTGATGGTTAGGGCAAGAGTTAGGGTTCGGGGTTACGTAGGTTCGTTCTGATCAATGTTTCTTCTTTTAATTTGTGTAATCTGTATCTACTTTTTGCCCACTTCACCGCCACCTCCCATTCTGCCTTACTGGCTAAGTCAGACGTGGGTTTCTGTGTGTGTGTATTATGCCTTCATGATGGGCCTGGAGTATATACATGTTGTTTTTCATCCAGGCCTCCACGTGTCTTTGCACTTTCTGTGATGTGATGTTGTTAGGAGATGAAGGTTTAATAAACTGGGTTAATTTGTTTGCCTCTTGGTGTGGTGGCGCAGTGGGTTGGACCGGGTCCTGCTCTCTGGTGGGTCTGGGGTTCGAGTCCCCCTTGGGGTGCCTTGCGACAGACTGGCATCTTGTCCTGGGTGTGTCCCCTCCAGGCTTAGGCCCTGAGTTGCTGGGTTTGGCTCCGGTTCCCCATAGGGTGAGTGGTTCGGACAGACGGACAAAACATAGAGGACGGAAGTACAATCAAGTTAGCGTACATGCTGAGTGATGTGGGTGTGAGTCCATCTTCTTCATTGCAAAATTCTCCCAGCACTTCAGGATCATCTGGAGCACCAAAAAGAGGCCCAACATCTCCCAGTGTGTCCTCATTGTCTTCAACAGACTATGATAACACCATCATTCAGGGACTGAACCGAGAGCGTGTGCATGACCACGTGAGTTCTCTATTCCTTGCTTTCCAAACAATGTACAGGTGCAGCATATACATACGATACAGTGTGATGGATAAAATGAACCACATATTAGCAACAGCTACTGTACACACTCAACATTTCAGTTTCACCAAAGGGGAGTGGGGGGGGGGGGTATTCAAAATGAAACTACGAAAGTAATAAATGTGAGTATTCTTAAATCATTGGACATATGATATGTTTTCAGATAAAGTATATAGGGACATATAAGTTATGTTAAAAAAGCTATGTAAGATACAGTGAAAACCTATAAGCTCTAGTAAGCAAGCTGCTTTTCTCTGATAGTCCAAGGGCTGGTTTAAGGAAAAATGAATATGTTTTGCTGGTGTTGAAAGCTCATATTAAAGATTACATTATCATAGTCTACATGGGTTTATATTTGTGGAAAGTTCAGACTTACCAGTGTCCTGGGGTGGTGTCTGCAGCTCCCTGTTTATAATGTCCGTATTGCTTGTATGAGTTACTGTAGGTGTATTCTGACTTTGTGGGTTATGCCCCCGGGCCCCCCATTCCGTTCGGGTTAAACTGGTGGTACGAGTAGGGGTTCACAGATTGTGAGTAGGTCTGGCTCTGATAGTACTCATGTTGGCTGTGCCCCGTCTGTCCTCTGTAGAAACCCATATCTGTGGCTGAGAAGTCGGGCAAGGTTGGAGAGTCTTTGGATGCAGGGTGGCAGCTCATAGAGTTTGGGATGTCAGTCAAAATGCTGGCGAGCTGCTTTTCAAAAGCTGGTCCACTCATTATTGGTCGCACAGCATCTCCTCCTTCCTGAAAGCAGACGGTCCGAGTGTGCAGTAGATAGAGAAGGGGAAAGAGCAGTAAAGCAGGACCAAATCCTTCAAAAAACTTCTCTGGTGAAATTCTCTGTGCAGAACTGCATGCACTGGGGCAGCACCCAGCCGAGTAAAACTCTTCGTTATCGAACACTGGGTGGATTCTCTCTTCCTTTCGGCCCAGAAGAAGCCCCCCCCCCCCGGTAAAACAGCTCTGTGTCTCCTCCCCTGCTTCAAGCACACAGCACACACAGCAGCACACAACACACACCATCTTGCTGGTGCAATAATTTACTGGAATTATTGCCTTTCTATCTAAGGTAAATTCGTGTTCACCCGTAAGATGCACATTTGGTTTGCGTTGAGCATACAACTGTAATTGAGCATAACGCTTTTTGGAAAAGGAGCCAAAGTATCATTCTGCCGACACATTATTTATATTAGTGGGATGACCTTTTCAGTGTGAGTCACCCTGCTACCATGGCCTTCCTATATTGAGTTCATTGTCTGTGACTTGATATGTCTCCGGAACCTATTCCCTCGGTCTAAGAGCTCGGAACAGAGTTCCGGTGGTGTTGTTGAACTCTGTTTTCTCTGAGCATATTCGGTGGAACCTGATGAGTTGGGACTTGATCAATCCCTGGAAGGTGCGTTTGGGCTGGAAGCTGGATTTGTGCGGTAGACAGTGTGTGTCAGTGCTTTTAAAGTAAACCTTGGTCTCGAGTGTTTTTAAAGCCACCTTGAGGTTTACTGTAATGGACTGTGGTGTCCAGGAAGTTTACTTCCTGTGTGTCTCAGTGTTGTTTTATTGTTATTTTGGAGTGGTGTGTGTGTGTTCATGAGTGTGGTGAATGTGTCAAAATCCTCGTGGCCATGGTGCCAGACCCTGAAAATGTCACCCAGGTATCTGTAGCACTGGAGTGGTCTGTTTGGGCATTTCATAAATAGAGTTTCCTCCCAGTCTGCCATGTAGATGTTAGCATAGGCCAGGGCAAGTTTTTATTTGTTTTTAAACCCATTGCTGTCCGCTGTAGGAGGGGGACACAGTGGCGCAGTGGTGCAGTGGGTTGGATGGGGTCCTGCTCTGCGGTTGGTCTGGGGTTCGAATCCCACTTGGGGTGTCTTGCGACAGACTGGTGTCCTGTCCTGGGTGTGTCCTCTCCAGCCTTAGGCTCTGAGTTGCTGGGTTTGGCTCCGGTTCCCTGTGACCCCGTATGGGCCAAGCGCTTCAGAAAGCGTGTGTGTGTGTGTGTGTGTGTGTGTGTGTGTGTGTGTGTGTGTGTGTGTGTTTACCTGTCTCATCACACCTTTTGGAAAATCTCCCTTTTTTAAGGCATCCCTGTGAGGGTATGGACGACGGATGGAAGCAGCAGTGGAGAATTGAAGTAGTGGACCAAAAGGTTTATTTCCCTTTACTAAAAAGTATTCTTCAAAACACATAAACCCTCAACCAAGTACAAAACAAACATAAAGTTATAAAGAACATGAGGCCTATGAGCCATGGGCTTAGCCCTTATATCAATATTAATGCATAACTCTCCTATTCACTGCATGAGAGTAACTACATAAGTTTGTATCAAGCTCTCTCACT
Source organism: Scleropages formosus (assembly GCF_900964775.1). Classification (NCBI taxonomy): domain Eukaryota; kingdom Metazoa; phylum Chordata; class Actinopteri; order Osteoglossiformes; family Osteoglossidae; genus Scleropages; species Scleropages formosus. The sequence goes on along the minus strand of NW_021641043.1, from coordinate 1,518 downwards.
AGTGCCCTAATACAAACCTATATAGCTATAGCTCCGCCCTCTGATTATACCATAACAGCCTCAATTTATTTCAAAATACATTTCCCCCAAAAATTACATCTAAAATAAATACTAAAACATACAAACAATACTAAACATTTTTTACTATAAAAATCCCTACATACATCTTATAAAAACATTTCACACTACACAGTAAAACACCCCTACCTAGTTGGTTGTGCCCAAGGACTCCCCCCTAGATATACCCCAAATAGTTGACTCCATCGGGTTTACAACACAAGGCACCAAACACAACAGAACACCAGACAGCTACATGGTAAGGAAAAAGTCTACAGAAATGTTCTTCTAAAAACAATAAATACATTCACTCTCCACACAGTTACATATACCTGCCATATCTTTATAAAAGAAATATTAGTTAATGACAACCAGACAGATACCGGTAGGCCTTTCCCGGCACCCAATCTAGTTCAAACAAACAGTGTTAAATGGAATACGAAACCAGAACAAACAATATAACAATACAAGATAAAATGCATGTGACAGGCAACAGCAACAAGGTTTAGCGTTACATTGTTGGTACTTTGCCGGCATCTTGCTGATTCCTTGGAACAACTTGCCTGTCACAGCTCAGTCTGTGACAATCCCTCTCTTATGATTAAGTGGTGCACGGACTGTATTAATTTGCAGTATGTTTTGGTTAATGTTTTGTTTGGTGTGGGCTGAAGTGGTTGTCCATTATTATCTTTAAGACTGCTTGCCCCCACCATGTTGCGCTCAAACATGAAATCTATTCCGCAAACTTACCATTTTTCATTATTATACATTTCCGTTATAATAGAGAGGAGGTTAAAGAGCTGGCTGTCTGGTGCAGTCATCACAACCTGGAGCTGAACACGCTCAAAACAGTGGAGATGATTGTAGACTTTAAGAGAAACACCTCAGCATTATCCCCACTCGCCATCATGAACAGCACTGTGGCAACAGTGGAGTCATTCAGGTTCCTGGGCACTACCATCTCACAGGACCTGAAGTGGGAGTTCCACATAGACTCCATTGTGAAGAAGGCCCAGCAGAGGTTGTACTTCCTTCGCCAGCTGAGGAAGTTCAACCTGCCACAGGAGCTACTGATGCAATTCTACTCTGCAGTCATCGAGTCTGTCCTCTGCACTTCTATAACTGTCTGGTTCGGCTCAGCTACGAAATCAGACATCAGAAGGTTACAGCGGATAGTTCGGACTGCTGGAAGAATCATCGGCACATCCCCCCCCAGCTCTCCAAAAGCTGTACTCGTCCAGAGTCAGTAAAAGGGCTAGCAAAATCATTGTAGACCCCTCGCATCCAGGCCACTTCCTCTTCGAACCTTTGCCATCTGGCCGGCGCTACAGAGCACTGAGCACCAGGACAGCCAGGCACAAGAAAAGTTTCTTTCCTCAGGCCATCTACCTCATGAACAGCTAAATCCCCCCTAGAGAGTAAACCAGTGCAATACATAACGCTGTTATATTTATATCTATT